>NW_026733318.1:22500-175000 GCF_028476545.2 Physella acuta
GAGACAATCAAACTGACACAGACAGGGAGACAATCAAACTGACACAGACAGGGAGACAATCAAACTGACACAGACAGGGAGACAATCAAACTGACAGGGAGACAATCAAACTGACACAGACAGGGAGACAATCAAACTGACACAGACAGGGAGACAATCAAACTGACACAGACAGGGAGACAATCAAACTGACACAGACAGGGAGACAATCAAACTGACACAGACAGGGAGACAATCAAACTGACACAGACAGGGAGACAATCAAACTGACACAGACAGGGAGACAATCAAACTGACACAGACAGGGAGACAATCAAACTGACACAGACAGGGAGACAATCAAACTGACACAGACACGGATTAGAGCTGCTGCACTGTCCGCAGGTCAGAATCTTAAAGATTTCCCGACTGGGTGTGACTGGCCATGCAGGTCGTTAGTTCGAGCAGGTGGGAGCGGGGGAAGAATAATGTGAGCTACATGGCTTCAAGTAGCTATAACCGTGTTAAAATGTTGGGCTTACAATTAACTTGAGCCTATCAACAAGATCAATACATGTTTTGTAAAACAGTATTTTATAGAGATTATATTGACAGAAGCATCTTAAGTCTTGCTGGTCGGCTTGTGCAAAGTGCAAAGAAATAATTGCTGGCCACTCCACCTGATTATATATATATATATATATATATATATATATATATATATATATATATATATATATATATATATATATATATATATATATATATATATATATATATATATACTGATTATATATTGATACATCATTAAGCTCAGACGGTCATCATCCGACATGGGAACGGAGTGATGCCAGGGCTACATATGACCCATTTAAAGTGGAGACCGTTAGATACACCACTGTCATGACATGACTTGTCCGTCAGATAGTTGGGAGTGGGTGACACCCTACCTGATGACACCCAAGCTAGTTACACCCTACCCTATGATGTCATTTTATGTAAGTGCATCAGTTTAAACATGAGTGTACGTGTGTATGCGTGCATGTTGTTGTGTGCGTGTTGCTGTGGGCGTGCTGTTGTGTGCGTGCTGCTGTGTGTATGCTGGTGTGTGTATGCTGTTGTGTGCGTGATGGTGTGTGTATGCTGTTGTGTGCGTGATGGTGTGTGTATGCTGTTGTGTGCGTGATGGTGTGTGTATGCTGTTGTGTGCGTGATGGTGTGTGTATGCTGTTGTGTGCGTGATGGTGTGTGTATGCTGTTGTGTGAGTGATGGTGTGTGTATGCTGTGAAGTTGTGTGCATGCTGTTGTGTGCGTGATGGTGTGTGTATGCTGTTGTGTGCGTGATGGTGTGTGTATGCTGTGAAGTTGTGTGCATGCTGTTGTGTGCGTGATGGTGTGTGTATCCTGTGAGGTTGTGTGCGTGATGGTGTGTGTATGCTGTGAAGTTGTGTGCGTGATGGTGTGTGTATGCTGTGAAGTTGTGTGCGTGATGGTGTGTGTATGCTGTGAAGTTGTGTGCGTGATGGTGTGTGTATGCTGTGAAGTTGTGTGCGTGATAGTGTGTGTATGCTGTTGTGTGCGTGATGGTGTGTGAATGCTGTTGTGTGCGTGATGGTGTGTGTATGCTGTTGTGTGCGTGATGGTGTGTGTATGCTGTGAAGTTGTGTGCGTGATGGTATGTGTATGCTGGTGTGTATGCTGTTTTGTGCGTGATGGTGTGTGTATGCTGGTGCGTGCATGCTGTGAAGTAAGTTGTGTGCGTGATGGTTTGTGTATGCTGTTGTGTGCGGGATGGTGTGTGTATGCTGGTGTGTGCATGTGTGTATGCTGTTGTGTGCGTGATGGTATGTGTATGCCAATATTCGTCAACAATGTGAACATGGGGTCTGTGAGAGCAACTACAACAAACTACTTCTTATATTTCCACCTTTCTACTAATCATATATTTATGTTTTGATCGGAGCATCACAAATAATATGGCAAGAATGAAGTTTTATTTGGTGTTGTGGCTTGTTTTATTCCCAATGGGCGTTTATATATAAAAGATTTTTTTCTTCAATTTTTAATTAGATCGTTGTAAAATGTCGGTCGATGTGTGAGAAATTGCCAACATTTTATAGTCGATCAATCCAGGCAATTATTTGATTGTTTCCAACTCTCAGGCTCTTTGCACGCCAGAGGGCGTCCCTAGCTAGATGGTCATGTGACCAGAGTCTAATCTCATCATGTGACGTCAGTAGAAAGACATTTATCGTCGTTTATTAAACTACTAGGCATGCTGCCCAGCTTCGCTTAGGCTTTCGAAAACATTGAGAATTTGAATGCTTAATTAATTCGCCCGAGGGTCGGTCTACGACCTCAAGAGTTATGAAGAGGTTCCTCCGTGGACATTTTTTTTCGATTTATAGCTCATATAAGGCACCGGTCAGTAGAGGTCAGTTTTGACCCCCTCATCGTAGACTTTTCGGCCAACCGGCCCCCGTGTTCTGTCGCCCCAAGGCAAGATCCTGCCAAATTTCAAGCGCCTGCGGCGCCGGGAAGTGCCCTATCGGACACCCGACAATCTAGATCTAGATCTAGAGTCCTAATAGAATTTTTTTTAAGTTTAGCCCGAGCAAAATAAAAAAAAATAGATTAACTAAGTTGACTTGTTGCGTCTCGAACCCACACCACCGGCGTGAGTTTAAGTACACTATCATCTCCGCTATATAGGCACCTTAGAAATCACGGAGAATAAAAGACGTATTTTAAAATCTTAACTTACGCGAATATGCCTATTCTTTCAAATTAATTTTTTTATCCCAAATTAGCCAGTTCCAAACAAAGACTTTGTATAAAATAATTATGTCTTGAAATAGTTTAGTCCTAATATAGAAATTTATTTTTGGAATAGATTCTAGAGAAGTTAAGAGTCTAAATCTAGATCTTAGCGTCTACGTCTAGATCTAGTTATTGCGTAGATTTGTAGATTTAGATTTAGTCTAGATCTAGAATCTCTAGATCTAGAATCCAAATACATAAAATAAATTTTATGAGTTTAGGCCGGAAAAATTGTATTGTATACATTTCATAGTGTACGTAGATCTAAATCAAATTTGAATGAAATAGTTCATTTCTTTTCATTCTAAACACGGCAGATGACGTCATTAGTTAATGTATAAGCAATAGTGACGTCACAGTTTTATGCGTTCTTTTTTCACATATATTAATGCTTTTCCGGTTGCATAAATAATACTGTTTCTCTACATTCGAATACGCCTTTAATTTTTATTTTTCTTCTTTAACTAAAATTGTGGTTATACATTTAAAACATCTAACATATTATTTTCAACAAAAGTCCGTAAAAAGTTCTTCATATATCGCTGCCGATTCTGACGTGATGTCCGGCGAAAATATTTTGCGGACAGACAGAGAGAGAGAGAGAGAGAGAGAGAGAGAGAGAGAGATGTGCGAACGTGGGGATTTATATATTAGGATTCTTTAGGCATTTTATTCAATATTTCAATATTTCACATATTGTAAAAATAGGTCAATTTTTTATTTTATTTTTATTTCTCATATAAATTATTCTTGTCTATAACAGTAACTCTCCTAAAAAATTGATTGAAATAACAAAATTGTGTGCACCTTGTTGACGCAATGTTGATCACATATCAATCAATCATTGAGTTATAAAACTGGATACACATTTGTTTAATGACGCAACCAGAATTTTTTTAGGCAACTCAAAGCACGCTTACCTCCCTCTTCTCCCCATGCCATCGAAATAGAATGTAGGCTATACAGAAAATATATACTTTATCCAGGATCCGCCTCCACCCGGAAAATTTGGTCCGTCCTGCCCCCAAAAACTCTCAAGTGTACCTCTTCTCCCCCCCCTCCCGTTTTGTTGCGTCTAATTGTTGCACATTTTGCAAATTCTCTTTTCTCTCTAAGAACAACTAGCTAGTGGCGTCGTTAGGTAGAGCCACATCGAGTCTGGTAACCAAGGACGCTCCCCTGTGATAAAATGAAAGTGTTCACGCGAGAAGCGAACAATCCCTTATGTTAATTGTGAAACTTTAAGTCCCGTTGTTCTAACGACATGCACAATTTTGTATCGGATCTCTCGGCCTGATGGTCACCCGGTCCCAACTGTCCACTGCCGGGGGTCACCCAGTCCCAACTGTCCACTGACGGGGGTCACCCAGTCCCAACTGTCCACTGACGGGGGTCACCCAGTCCCAACTGTCCACTGACGGGGGTCACCCGGTCCCAACTGTCCACTGACGGGGTCACCCAGTCCCAACTGTCCACTGACGGGGGTCACCCGGTCCTAACTGTCCACTGACGGGGGTCACCCGGTACTCACCTATCGACTTGCCGCCGCCCCGCCCACCCCCTCAGGTCTGTAAGATGAGCGCTGCATGTATGCAATAATTTTTTAATAATGACCAATATCAGAGGATGTAAAATGCATTGCGAGATTACATCAGAAAAAATATCGAGTTTTAAATGACGTTTCAGATTACCACTAAGGGTACCAAAAACATATTTAGATATTTGACTCAAGGAATTCAAATTTAATGAACGACATCAGAAGCAGAACCAGTTCGTAAAACGAGACATAGTTGAGTCCTATTTTAATGTTGAGGCAATTAGCGAGTGTACGGCTCTAGCAGATCACATGACGTACCGATTACAGCCAATCATGGAATCGATATCTGCTCTAACGAGTTACAATTTAATACATGTCAAACATGTATTCGATACCATGTTGACCAAACCCAAAACTATTCTGAGACCGCTAGTAAACATCAAAATCAATATTTCACAACAATGTGTAAATATTAAATGTTATAAGGTAGTTATGTGTTTTGCTTCAATGGACGTTTATGAGAGGGTAAACATTGATTTAAGCCTGTGGGATGGGGTGGGTCAGACGCACATATTAGTGGTGATTTGAGGCAGTGGGGTGGTAGCGTTGTATCTGGGAGACTAAGTGTTGGTGTTGTATCTAAGTGGTGGTGTTGTATTTAAGCGTTGGTGTATTATCTAAGTGTCGGTGTTGTATTTAAGTGTCGGTGTTGTATTTAAGTGTTGGTATTGTATCTAAGTGTCGGTGTTGTATCTAAGTGTTGGTGTTATATCTAAGTGTTGATGTTGTATCTAAGTGTTGGTGCTGTATCTAAATGTTGGCGTTGCATCTAAGTGGCGGTGTTGTATCTAAGTGTTGGTGGTGTATCTAAATGTTGGTTGGTGTTGTATCTAAGTGTGGGCGTTGTATCAAACCGTTGGTGTTGTATCTAAGTGGTGGTATTGTATCTAAGGGTTGGTGTTGTATCTAAGTGGTGGTGTTGTATCTATGTGTTGGTGTTGTATCTTTGTGTTGGTGTTGTATCTAAGTGTGGGCGTTGTATCAAACCGTTGGTGTTGTATCTAAGTGGTGGTATTGTATCTAAGGGTTGGTGTTGTATCTTAGTGGTGGTATTGTATCTAAGGGTTGGTGTTGTATCTAAGATACGCCATGTTTGAGTGGACCTATAAACAACAAGGCACGGCCCTGTGGGCATCAAATCAAAGAATTCGTCTACAGTTTTCGTGTCGGGTTCCAGAACATGCTACCACTACGCTCAACATTCCAGCTACCACACTACACAGTAGCGAGGCTAAAGCGAATCCCCCTTATCACTTTTGAGATATGACAATATACGATCTTTCCTTCTTAAGAGATCGGTTGACAATCATGTAGTTTAACAAATAAAAAATATGACAGTTAAAAAATCGAGGAGAGGGGGCGTGTTTGGTACTGCGCGGATCCGTGACTGTCATAAACAGGCGTCTTATCGTGAGCCTGGGGGGAAATAAAAACTCGACAAATCCCGCGTCACATGAAACGAGTCTACCCGACGATCTAGCCAGTGCCGTGGCCTTTTAGGCTGACTACTCTTGTTTCATTGCTAAATTGAAATCGATAGCGGTGTAGATGAATAGCTTTAATGGGGTTCATTTTTTTTTCTGGAGTACTTAACACACCTTTATCGCAGGAGAGTGTTCGTCTTTATTTCACCCCAAACAACTAAGAACCGAACCGAACCGTGATTAGCCCTGACACGCTATAGTGGTATTCAACAGATCGACTTAATTTTATCTTCAAATTGTAAAACAATTTATTTTATCTATAAGGAAGTTAAAGTTGTTTTTAGGTGCTAGCGGATATTAACGAAGATATTTTTAGCACTTAAGAATGAATAAACAGAATCTTATCTGATTTATGGCGCCATCGTATCACAATGAGTTTCTCGTATTTCTCCACTGTCTTCCCGTGTACAAATTTCTACTTTTGTTTAGACACATTTACTGCGTCATTAATATTGTCGAGACGGCAAGATGCCCCCCCCATAATATTTATTAACAACGTTGTTGTGACAGCAGCAT
Source organism: Physella acuta (assembly GCF_028476545.2). NCBI lineage: Eukaryota > Metazoa > Mollusca > Gastropoda > Physidae > Physella > Physella acuta. The sequence continues at coordinate 28,898 of NW_026733318.1, forward strand.
ACAATACACTAACAACGGTAACGTACACTTTACCAACAGCAGCATACAGTACACTAACAACGGTAGCATAATAACGGCAGCATACACTAACAACGGTAGCATACTAACGGCAACATACACTAACAACGGTAGCACACAGTGTACTAACAGCAGCTATCATCTGCGGCCAAGACAGAAAAATGTCCGAGATTTTTTTTTAAAAAGCTAAATTTTAAAAATTGGAAACAAACATTACGTATTGAAAATTCAATCATTGGGGTCATCCATAAATGAAGTCGCGCCTTTTCGACGATGTTTACCCCTCCCCCCTCCTAATCGTCACACATCGCAACAAAAAGCCAGACCCACAGCCTTTAAAATGTCGCCACATCTCAGCCTACCACACCCTCAAAATTGCAGGGTTTATTTTGTTTTTTAAAATATCTATTGCTTTCTAAAATACTTTCTGATCTCGGTCATCATTGAGTATATTCATCAATGTAATGATAAATCTATTACAATTTACAAAAACAACGTTTTGAAAACGCAAAGTAACGGCTAAAATTCAAATCCTAACTATATTTATTATAAGGGAAAAGGTTGTGGTTACACTTTTTAAATCACCCCTTCCTCGTCACACAGCGTCACAAAACTCTCCTCCGTGTAGAGTGTGACGTCGTATATGGGCGGCAGAGGCGTAGCGAGGGGGGGGCGGGGGGGGACATATGTCCCCGGGCGCCGACCTTAGGGGGGGCGCCAAATTGAAAGTTTGAGGGGGGGTGCAAATGAAAAGTTCGAGGGGGGGGGGTGCAAATCGAAAGTTTGAGGGGGGGTGCAAATGAAAAGTTCGAGGGGGGGTGCAAATCGAAAGTTTGAGGGGGGGTGCAAATGAAAAGTTCGAGGGGGGGGGTGCAAATCGAAAGTTCGAGGGGGGGGTGCAAATCAAAAATTTGCTCCCGAGGGGGGCGCCAAATTGAAAGTATGTCCCCGGGCGCCGGGAAGGGTCGCTACGCCTCTGATGGGCGGCCCCATATTTAGCGATACAAAAAGCTCCCACCTAGACTAACAAGTTCCATGTCTTATGTCCACAGTCGAGCGTCTGAGCAGGATTATGGTGTGGAGACTTCTGAGAGAATGCTCTACTTCTCTAGACCAACCATGTACGATATTTTGTGTATTTTTGTGTCTTCCCAACATTATACATTGTTGTCACTTGCAATGTTATATTTTATTTTTCTTTCTTTACGCACGTCACCAAGAACAACCTTTTATGTCTTAAAATTGTATCATCCATAAACAACGTCACGCTTTTCAACTATTTTTATCCCCTCCCCCCCTCCCATCTCATTCATCACATGTCATAACAAAAGTCCGAAGCCACACTCAACCCTAGAAGTGTAACGTCGTTAATGGACGAGCCCTTAACATATCCAGTCAATATGCCCATAGACTATGCCTTCATAGTCGTGTCTTTATACTTCCAGTCAATGTCACTACCAACTTTACACATCTAGTTTATAGGTCCCTACTAACTTTTCACATCTAGTCTATATGTCCCTACCACCTTTTCACATCTAGTCTATATGCCCCTATCACCTTTTCACATCTAGTCTATATGCCCCTATCACCTTTTCACATCTAGTCTATATGCCCCTATCACCTTTTCACATCTAGTCTATATGTCCCTACCACCTATCTTTACACATTTATTCGATGGTTAATGTGAAGTGAAGATTGAATGTTTCCTAGTTGTTGTTATGCTTAATATCGTATATATATATATATATATATATATATATATATATATATATATATATATATATATATATATATATATATATATATATGCGCGTGTGTGTGTAGCTTAGGCTTAGATAACTGTATAGCGATAACATGTTTTGAACTAATAACTTGGTATTTCTCATCTTCCTACTTAAAAATAGGATTATTGTTAACTTTCAGTAGGTTTGCCATACTTGTAACTAAAGCTGTATCCTACCATATAGGACTGCACTTTGAACTGTTTGTACCACCACCCTTCCCATCGTTACACATTTCAAATAACTCTTTAAAACAGCGATTTCTTTTTAAAATACTAATTATTTGTTTTAGGCCTACTGTTCAATTTTAACTAGCTTACAAAACACTATTCTAAAAACGTAAAATAGCGGCAAAAATTCGGTGTCTGACAAAGTGACATTGACATGACCTTTAAAATGCAAAAAGTTTATGGTCACACTTTTTGAACACATCCCCCCTTCTTCCTTGTCATACATCATAATTAATTTACACCCTTAGGGTCTGACGTCTTATATTGGCCACCCCCCCCCCCTAAACGAGTTTAAATAATACGATCATGTTTGTTTTAAAAGCTTGTCAAAGCCAGCTCAAGTTATTTCATCAATATTTGTAAAGAAAACAACTCTAAAATATTAAAAATATAGGAATCAAGCGGAGCGAAACAAAATAAATTCATTTCTAAAAGTCAGTTCCTGTTTTTGAAGTTTACGAACTGCGTATTTACATCATGTGACAGCCGTAGCCTAAGGAACGACCTTTGCTATAAGACTTAGCACAAGCGTTGCCAAACGAGTAAAATAGTTCTAAGTTATATTAGCAGAGCTTTAATATATAAGAAAAATATCAAATGTTTATACATACCAATCATTTTTAAACAATAAGTATTTAGTGGAAATGCTAAAATTTACAATATGTAATAACATAAACGAAAATAGTAGTCCGTGACTACCGCGCACTAATTAGAATAATCTAAATTCAATATGGAGTTGTGTATTGTGGAATATTTTAGAGACAATTTTTAATAATCAGTTTGAATTCAGTCAATAAATATTTTACTAGTGTTGGTTTAACATTTAAAATCCTATTTATATTTTGATGTTCGCAGCGCTTCTGTCGCGAATCTATTACTAATGGGTCATCTTTTCTGAAATAAACATTCAAAATATTTCATTTAAGAGTAGTCTAGGCCTAGCCTAGTAAAACCAGAAAGTGAGAAAGAGAACCCGAGGCGACATGGAGACGATTCGACACCACACAGATCTATATCTAGATTCTATTCTAGATCTATAAAAAGAAAGCTAAACTGAATTATCGTATTTTTAAAAATACTATGCATCTTGCCTCCTTTTATTGGAGTGTTGGTTTTCTAGTGAGTGACATTTTTTTACAACTGTGGAATTCCAAAGCAAGCCTTTCTGGGGCTAAACATGAATGATTCAATAATCAGGTGGGATAGAAACTAGACTAGATCTAAATCTAGATAATCTAGATTTAGATCTAAGTAAAACTGCATTTTAGTCTAAATTTACATTGTAGATTTTATTGAATTGCAATTAAAAATATTAATTAATAGATTGGCCTATTAGTAGGCCCCTATTTCTTCAGTTCAGTATAATTATATTGAAAAATGTAAATACTAGCCTAATAATTTCGTAGTAAATTAAATAAATAGGCTTAGTTGGTATAAAATAATAATAAATTATTAGGCCTAGGCTTTTATAGTTATATAGATCTAGGCTTATATTTATATTAGGCCCTAATAGTATACTAGCCTATAAACTAGAATCTATGTAGTAATAGGCCTATCTATTTACTATTTCTCATTAAATAAATTATAATAGTTTAGGACTTTACTACTAGATAACTTTACACAATCTTTTCATATTTGTTTGCACATTTTTTTTCTATTTATATTATTTGCTTGCATAGAGATATTTTCTGAATTAGAAAGACTTTTATTCGAACATTTCACAGCTGTATAAATTAAAATCTATGTAGATCAAGATCAACTCGAACATATTTAAAGATTTGTTTTTTCTTTTAGGTGTTAAAAATCAAGAAATTTTTTTTTAAAATCTTTTTGATTGGTAGGAAAACGTTATTAATTCTTCCTCATCACTGAAGCTTTCAAGTTTTTTTATAATACTAAAAAAAAACTCACTGTATTAATAATAGTCAGTTGTATTGTCATGCCATTACGCAATTTTATGGCATTCTTATTTTTTATGTCATTAACTTTTTATAACATTTAGATCTATTTTGTAGGCCTGTATGGTTATTAATACTAAGACATTTTTAAAAAATCATATTCTTTATTTCAGCCCAAGAAAAGACCCGCCTGCTAACCAGAATCCAGGATCCTACTGGAACAATACTGGTACTACAGATAAAATGGATAAATACGAAAAAATAAACAAAATTGGTGAAGGATCATATGGAGTGGTTTTTAAGTGTCGTAACAGAGAGACCTCACAACTTGTGGCAATAAAAAAATTTGTTGAGTCAGAAGAGGACCCTTTAATAAAGAAAATTGCAATGAGGGAAATAAGAATGTTAAAGGTGTGTTGAAATACCTTTTCTATTATTCCTATTGTGTTAATGAACAATGTTTATATTTCTAAAGGATATTGAAGCAAAGATATGGAAGTGATTTGTTTTCAGAATTATTTAGACCAATGTTACTGATACTCATTTTATTTAGGGTGATTTATACATGTTGGTTTGTTGATTGTGTATGGTAGTTATAAGCAAGGAGATACATGCTTTACCAAGCATCTGTTGTTATTCACTCAGTTATTTCTTTAGTGTTTTCAGCTTATTTAATATCTTAACTCTACTGACACCAGTGTAACTGACCAATATGTTTGATAGGTCAAGGCTTTTAAGAATGCATTTGTGTGCCTGAAATCTAATGGCTTAGAGGGGATTGTGTGTTTGCGTGGGAGAGGGTTTTTGCATTGTGAATATCATAAAACTTTAATTTTATATTCACAAAATTATTCCAGAAAAATGTTGTTCGAACTTGTGAGATGATTAATGCCAATAATTTAGATTTTTTTCTTTTTGCTATCTACAAGTTTTTGTTCTAAAGTGTGTTCAGCTGGAGGGGGGGGGGGGGGAGGGGGAAGGCAGGTGTTATTATGAATAGCTGACAGGCTGTTTTTTAGTTGAATATCCTCCATTAGTGAAATGTTTACTGCCCTTTGTTTACCTATGTTTTTGTCTGTGCTGAATCTTATCTTTTGTTTCTTATTTTTAGTAGCCTGTAAGGATGGCAGATCCAATCAACCAGTTTACTCAGTTTAGAATTGGGTGTAGCTTGACCAATACTTGTATAATCTTCAGCTAAAAAAACTAAACCTTGTTTTCATCTGTTATTTAAAAAATATATACTTGTGTTCATTATTAGCTAAAATCTGCATCTTTTAAAATATTTCTGTTGTATTGGCCTTTCACATTTAGTAGTTTATTCATCCAATATACTGGGTAAGTGCTACACATTACCATATCCAGTCAATGTGTCAAGTATCTTTACAAATCTAATCAATGTCCCTACTACCTTTACTCATCTGAACTTTGTATTAAAAGAAAACAAATGTGTTTATTTAATTTTTAAATCATGTTGAAAATCCCATTTTAATCCCTAGTTTAAAATTTGGTAAATAACTTTGAAAGAAATATATTTAGGCAACCCTAAAACTAATCTAATCTTAATTTTAGCATATAGTGGAATAAACTTAAAGAATCAATGCAAAATTTTGAACTTACACTCATTCTTAAGTAACCATTATCTAATGTTAAAGTGATGGGAATTTAAATATTGTAATTTGAATAAGGACACCAACTCGTTAAGCTCAAGCAGTTTATTTTGGCAAGATTTATAGGCTAAGGCTGTCCACAGCAAGATATATCTAGAGTTCATTTGGGAGAAATGGAATTTAAGAATGGTGATAAGGATTAGGATTGACATTTGCAAATGCTGAAAATTATGATTGTGGAATTCACTTTTTAATGTAAAAATTGTGATAATGATAAATAGGGGGGGGGGGGGAGTAGTCTATAATGTGAAAAACAATGTGGAATGCTATATTAAATTCTGTTATTTTGGGATCATTGTTGTTTAGCAAGTATGCCTGTCTTTAGACGTTAGCCTTTTTGTGTTTGGCCTTTGCCTTTTGTTTGTCAGCTTCTGTCCATGTTGGCCAATTTTAGATGAACATAAGAATGTTGCACATGTGTAATTGAAGAATCCTACTGTTATAATGTAGGAAGTCCACGAGTCCACCTAGCTCTGATAGGTATGTGAGTTACATTAGGTAAAGTAAAAAAAGTAAAGGCGTCTGGGCATAGTGCTGTACACATTATCGCAATTATATACCATAAGAACTGAAAGGGTACTTTACTTATTGATATATGTATATACATATATATATATTAATATTTAAGTATATATATATATATATATATATATATATATATATATATATATATATATATATATATTGCACTGACCCAAATAAATATATGGTTGTTAATTAATGCAAAAAATTTAGATACAGCATTTGATGATTTGATTGTACCTAGAATATATTATTTTGGGACTAACCGGTTGTGGCAAAATAGAATTTATTTTTGTTGAATAATATAGCTTTTTTGTGTTTGATCTTATGTTAAGAATTTATTTTTATAAATATTATATATATATATATATATATATATATTATATATATATATATATATATATATATATATATATATATATATATATATATATATATATATATATATATATATATATATATATATATATATATAGGTTTGCTCTTAGTATAATGAATCTATTTCTAAAATATTTTTACCCTTATCCTTTCATTGTCTGTGTAAATTAAGGGTTTAGAACCTTACCCACAGACAGTTGTCCCCCCTACCATTAAACCCAGATGAATTACTACCATTGGTAATTACACTCCCTCCCCCTGTTTTTGAGAATACTTATTATAGATGTTATCAGTAAAGTGAGAAACCTGGCATTCTATTGAACTGGGCTGTCAGAGTGTGAAATAAATTGTATCATGTACTTTTACTAGGCATTCACTAACTTTAACCCTAGTCCCAACATTACCTTTTGGTTAGAGTTAGGTTTAATGTTAGGATTAGGCTTAGTGTCCATTTGTAATCCATAGGGGGATAATGTCTAACTGCAGTTGTTAGGGCAGGGAGTAATTTACAAGTGAATAATTTCCGTCTCTCATAAAATTTTACAAGTTAGTCATAGTCTGTACTTGTAAATTAAAATCCCAATGTTTTCTCTTGCTAAAAGATTTGAACTTCATCTTTTCTAGCAACAAAAACACCCCAAAAATTCCTTTTGAATCTTCTCTATTTTAGCAATTAAAACACCCCAAAAATGCCTTTTGAATCTTCTCTATTTTAGCAACTAAAACACCCCAAAAATGCCTTTTGAATCTTCTCTATTTTAGCAATTAAAACACCCCAAAAATTCCTTTTGAATCTTCTCTATTTTAGCAATTAAAACACCCCAAAAATTCCTTTTGAATCTTCTCTATTTTAGCAACTAAAACACCCCAAAAATTCCTTTTGAATCTTCTCTATTTTAGCAATTAAAACACCCCAAAAATTCCTTTTGAATCTTCTCTATTTTAGCAACTAAAACACCCCAAAAATTCCTTTTGAATCTTCTCTATTTTAGCAATTAAAACACCCCAAAAATTCCCTTTGAATCTTCTCTATTTTAGCAATTAAAACACCCCAAAAATTCCCTTTGAATCTTCTCTATTTTAGCAATTAAAACACCCCAATTTAGTCAACCTGATTGAAGTTTTTAGGCGGAGGAAACGACTTCACCTGGTCTTTGAGTATGTTGACCACACAGTTCTCAATGAGCTGGACAGATACCCCAGGGGGTAAGAAAATGGTGTCTTTGTCTGTCAGGGGGTAAGAAAATGGTGTCCTTGTGTGTCTGTCAGGGGGTAAGAAAATGGTGTCCTTGTGTGTCTGTCAGGGGGTAAGAAAATGGTGTCTTTGTGTGTCTGTCAGGGGGTAAGAAAATGGTGTCCTTGTGTGTCTGTCAGGGGGTAAGAAAATGGTGTCCTTGTGTGTCTGTCAGGGGGTAAGAACATGGTGTCCTTGTGTGTCTGTCAGGGGGTAAGAAAATGGTGTCCTTGTGTGTCTGTCAGGGGGTAAGAAAATGGTGTCCTTGTGTGTCTGTCATTTCAGTGACTTTCTCTTTTGACTTTGATATAGATCTAGATATTTATAGTTAGACACAATTGTCACATTTATAGAGAGTTTAGTCATATGTATTCCCGTATAACTTGTAATAATATATTCAATAATTATTTTAATTCAGGGTTCCAGAGAAAATGGTGCAGAGGATTATCTACCAAACATTGCTAGCTGTTAATTTCTGTCATCAACACAATGTAAGTTTTATTTTCATACAAATGTTCATTTTAAGGGGATATGCTATGTTTTTTTCTATTTTTTACAGTTTACGATCTAAAGCCTTTTGAATACTTTTATTATATTTGGCATATAAAAGTAAGTTTTAAACAGCAAAAAAAAGGTCGAAAACAATTTTGGTTGTCATGGAAACCCAAAAAACCTCCACCATTTTGAATTTTTCGGTACTTTTAAAAATACTAAGGCTTTTTTATTTATGCACCTATAGCAATCAAATTTAAACTGCTTATATTTCAGTATATATTAAAACTTTTGTCACGACAACTTTTTGAAATAATTACTAGTAAGAATTTTACAAGGTCTAAAAAATCGTACCCTTTTTAGTATTCAAAAGTTTCAAAATGTGCATATTAATTACCAAATACTTTTTTTCTATGAAAGCAATCACAATTCCCTCGTGACAAAAGTTGTATTTTTGCATGAAGAACAACTTCTGAAAATGTGATTGGCATTGTTTAATAAATAAAAAAGTAGTAGGCTTTTTAGTGTTAAAAACATGCGAACTGAGAAAAACAGCCAAAAGTAACGAAAACTAGGTCAGGAAAGTACCATATCTGTGTAAACTGCAAAGCCGATTGTAAGCTTTGGGTGTTTCCGGGATGTAGGAAATTAAGTTAATTAGATACATGAGAAATCCAGCTTTCCAATGATGTCAAATACAATATAATGACGGATATAAAACTTTTCATAGAGAGCTTGTAAGATTGGGAAAAATTGATTATTTTTTAATTAATAGGGTCATAAAAATCGTAATTCAAACACATAAAATATTTTTTTTCTCTTTAAAGTTATTATTTTCTTAATACAAAAATGGACAAAGTATCCAAAAGTGCAAGAAACCCATCATGACGAAAAACAAGAAATTTTGTGATTTTTTTCCGCGCATATCCCCTTAACTGCTCTCCTTTCATTATGTTAAAATAAGTCATTATGTTAGAATAAGTTCATTAAGTTAGAATAAGTTCATTATGTTAGAATAAGTTCATGACCTGGATGTAAAAGGTTATGTTGTCTTTTCTCAGACAATACACAGGGATGTCAAGCCTGAAAATATATTGATCACCCGACAAGGGCAAGTTAAGTTGTGTGATTTTGGATTTGCTCGGGTGCTTAGTAAGTTGGTTTTTTTTGTTGTTGTTAAGTAATTGTTTCATCTTATTATATTTTGTGTTTCCATCTAGAATTATATTAAATTAGCTGTGTATATAAAGCATACAGGGAAGAGATGACTGGACAATACATATTATGCTGTTTAGCCATATAGAAAACATTATGTCTAAGTATTGCATATTTTACCAATGTTATTAAATTGCACACAGTTTAGTTATACTGAATAAAATTTAGTGCTATCAGCTTCATTTTTAAAATTTCACATTTTAACACGTTTTTATTAACTCAGCTTCGCGTGGATGTGTTTGTTGTTAAAATTGACATCGAAAATTAGCCTACTTCTGATTGCTCTATAGATCTGAAATTTGGCATGCAGGTTACTTTCGCCTAACAATTTCAGATGCAATCATAAAAACTAGCAATTAGAGACCGTAATTAGCTTAATTTAATTACGCCCTAAGGACCATAAAATTGAGGACATGATTTCTAAAGATACCGACAAGACTGGAGGCCTATTGACACAGTTACTTCGGCCCCGATCGATGTGAGCGCGCTGGCCGTGATCGTATAGTGGTTAGTACTTCGCGTTGTGGCCGCGACAACCCAGGTTCGAATCCTGGTCGCTCAAGATTTTTAGTCCGTGTATTTATAAACACTTAGTCAAGTCATACTTAATCAAGTCATTAGATAAAGTAGAAAATAAACTATATAAAAAACTTTTTTAAAAACCACGTTTTTCATTTGTAGCAACGGACTAAAAAGGAGAAAATAAAATACTTAAAAAAAACTTTTTAAAAAACCACGTTTTTCTTGTGGACTAAAAAGTAGAAAATAACTATTTACATACATTTGATGACAAAAAACGTGGGTCGGGCAGATGGGTCGGGAAATTTGATGGTGAACGTACCCACGTTTTTTGTCATCAAATGTATGTAAATAGTTATTTTCTACTTTTTAGTCCACAAGAAAAACGTGGTTTTTTAAAAAGTTTTTTTAAAGTATTTTATTATAATTGTGTAAAACATTTCAATGATATTTCAAAGCTTATGCTTTAGTAGATCCATGCAGTTGGCTATAATGTAGAGATTGTTTTATTTTATTATACTTGTTTTTTTTTTAGTAGAATTATATTCTTTCAATTACCAGAAATAAGAAACTTGAGTACTTTGGGATAAGAACCAGAGTATTACATACATAGAAGGATTTAGGCAGAAGAACTGTGTGGCTTACTGTCCCTGTATTGTCCTATAAGTTGCCATCTCAATCTTTTGACAAGAGACAATTATTGGCTTATATAGTGGAGTGCAGTGTAGCACGGAGTAAATAACAAAAATATAGTGGAGTACAATGTAGCACAGTTAATAACAAAAATATGGTGGAGTACAATGTAGCACAGTAAATAACAAAAATATAGTGGAGTGCAGTGTAGCACGGAGTAAATAACAAAAATATAGTGGAGTACAATGTAGCACGGTAAATAACAAAAATATGGTGGAGTACAATGTAGCTCAGAGTAAAAACACAAATATTGAAGCAAAAACAAGAAAAAATATTTAGCCTAGCTTTAACTATAGAAACTTTTTTCTCTTGTGTAGTTTGATGGAAAGCCTTTCACTCAATGAGTTCATTGAAGAGGTAACCACAGCAGTTAGCTAATGTTATTCTAAAGTCATGATGGACTTTTATTAACTTGTGTTTTTCTTAAGCCAGTGAATTGGCACCTTAAAACAGACTTGCAGAAGCTTCTCAAAGTGAAATTTGCAGTGCCAGCCAACATCTTAGAAATGCAAATGACTTGAATTGTTAGCTCTGGGAGCTCAGCTCTGTCCCGGCCTGGTCTTGTTAATCAATTCTTCAGACATGAATAGGGCAGGTTCAGCTCTATTGAATTCCTTTCTTCCTCCTGTGAATACTTCTGCGCGGGTTCCTGTCATTCATTGACAAAGTGCCCGCTTCACTTTAGTTAGGTGTTTGAACATAATTTCCTTGCTATTTCTATTCTGTCTTGGTTCATGTTCTCAACAGTTTATTTCAATTCTATCTCCCTGATATGGATTGATCTGGCATTTCTGTCTGTAATACAGGCAGCTAAAAATGTATAGCATTGTATTGACATTTCTCAAAGTGTTTTGAAATGTTTGGCAACCACTGTTTAGCAGCTAAAGGATTTTTCTTTCTTTAATGCACAGCAAAGGCAACACCATTTACTTTTGTAGAATTTGGCTTTTACTTTATACAGTCAAGATAGAGTTCAAAATTTACTTTAAATTTCCTAATGACTAATGTTAGCCTGCAATTATTCATTGTTTTCTTTGGCTCAGTGCCTGCTTAAGGCCTTGTTATAAGTTATTCATGCGTGACTGCCTCAGTCTCATATTACCTATCATGAATTCCTCTCAACTGATTTTATCAGAACAGCAAGAAAGTAAATTTGTATGGAAACATGAAAGGGTTATTTGATACTTTAGCTCAGATTTTCTTGGGAGATTTTTCTCCACTCGATTGTTGCAAAAGTGTGTTACTGCTGCAAGTTTGATTTTTTTGTATTAGTCATCAAACCAGATCAAACATTATCCAACAAAAATATTAACATGTGAAGATAGTGGCACCCAAACTTGTTTATTTAAACAGCAGCTAATACTTGAGCAGTTTTGTGTTTTGAAAACAAAGAATGCTAAAAATGTTGTACTGGGCAGACTCATGTTCATGACACATATTTTTAACAAATAGGCTTGCAACAATATAAAAGGTTCCTCAACATTTATAGCACTGTTTTTAATATGTATTTTTAAAAACTGAATCAGTAAACTTTTTATTTTAAATCTCAACTTTGAAATTAAAATATTCTCTTTTGGGTTTTGATTGCTTTTGTATGTGTAAAGTTTTCATGGCTATTTTTACGAAAGACAATTAATATTTTCATATTCACTGTTATGTTTTCAGCTTGAGGAATTATTGCTTTCCTATGATGTTCTATTCTCCTTGATAACTTCCCCTTTAAATTCTCTTTGATAACCTCCCTTTTCAGCTGGCCCGGGCGGTGAATACACAGACTATGTGGCCACTAGATGGTACCGTTCTCCTGAGCTTCTAGTTGGGGACACACAGTACGGCCCTCCAGTGGATGTCTGGGCCATTGGCTGCGTCTTTGCTGAGCTTCTCACTGGCCAGGCCATATGGCCCGGTCGATCAGATGTTGATCAACTCTACCTCATTCGTAAAACTTTAGGTAGTTTGTCAAGTTTTAACATTGTTTTCTGTTTATTTTGATTTGGGGAAATATTCAACATATCAATAATTCATGAGCAATAGATTTTGTCTGCTGTTGTATTCACACATTTAAAGATCTCTGCAATAGTTTCAGATGGGTCTTGTTCTTGTTATACTGTTACATTGTAATCATCTTTGCAATGGTTAATTAACTTTGTAATGGTTAATTAACTTTGTAATGGTTAATTAACAACCAAGGGGCAGGGTGGCAGGGTCAGTAAAGCTCTTGGCTACTAAACCAAAATGTCCCAAGTTCAAACCCCTGGCTAGATGAGGCTCGATATCTGGGATCGCAACTCATATAGGAGAGATAACTCCAAAATCAAACAACTCCCACCTTATAGTTTGTTCTTGATGGACAAAGACTATTGAAGGAAGTCCATGGACAAAGACTATTGAAGGAAATCCAAAAAGAAAAGCAGGCTTAAATCAGAGTCCTCTGCCTATATGGCGCATAACCAGTTGACATGTAGTATTTAATTGCATGGTAGGAAATCTGGTCCAACATTACATTTAAGAATGAAGAAGCAGAAAAGAATGTACAATCTATTAGGAGTAGAAAAAGTGTGTGCCATTGTAATTTGAATGGAATATTTTAAAGTAACCTTTTTGTATTACTGAAGAGTAAATATTTTTTCTTGAAACAGGTGATCTGATACCCAGACATTTAGAAATATTTTCTAACAACACATTTTTCAAGGGGATGACTATTCCTGAACCTGATAGACTGGTAAAGTTTGAACTTTTGATTTGTGTTTGGATGGACTAATCAATTATAAATCAGTTTATACAGTTTGAGAATAGATGTAGAAAGTATACAAAACATTTCAACTTGTTTGATGCTAACAAGAAATGGCTAGGTTTCAACTAGAAAGATTTAATTCATTTATTCATCCAAAACTTTCTTTTCAAAAATCCAACAGGAACCTTTGGAAGAAAGGTACCCTCAGATGAGTCAAAATGCAATGAGTTTTTTACAGGTAATTGTTATATAATTATATAAGTCCATGCTCCATAAACATATGTAGGTCATACAGTGGTGTGTAAAGTAGAAGTAAAACCACTCACCAACATTTTTATATACTGGTGTAAAACCACTCACCAACATTTTTATATAGTGGTGTAAAACCACTCACCAACATTTTTATATAGTGGTGTAAAACCACTCACCAACATTTTTATATAGTGGTGTAAAACCACTCACCAACATTTTTATATAGTGGTGTAAAACCTCTCACCAACATTTTTCGTCACATTTCAAGTAGATGTGAAGTTGCTCAATAACATCACTTAGTTGTTGCTTTTGTATTGATTGCATTTGCCCAAGCATAATTTTTAACAGTTTTATTATGGATATTGATAGTTTTTTTGCTAATAAAGTTTAAAAAGAAAATCTAAAAATATTTTAGGCAAAAACTTGACACAATGACTTGAAATCAATCAATAATTTTTGTTGACAAATTTTAAAATTGCATTCGTTATTATAAAAACAAGCCTTGCATCAAACTATTTATAAAAGATTGGCCTACATATTACAAGCTGTACTTACAATTCTATTTTATTTATATGTGCTAATATTGTAATGATAATTGTAGTTTGAGCATTTAAAATTGGGAATACTAGGCGCAAAGCCTGTCAGATGACAGAAATAAAAAGGGTGAAAAATTCTTTTAATTAGATTTTTCAGTTGTCTGGGTCAGTTCTCAGGGATAAAATGAAATGGCAACTAGATGAAATTACATATGAACTTAGCCAATTCTGTGTTAAGATAATTGTAGCTTGAGCACATGTGCTGATACTATGCCATGCTTATAACTAACAGAACTGTGTTAAGATAATTGTAGCATTAGCACATGTGCTGATACTATGCCATGCTTGTAGCTAACAGAACTGTGTTAAGATAATTGTAGCTTGAGCACATGTGCTGATACTATGCCATGCTTATAACTAACAGAACTGTGTTAAGATAATTGTAGCATTAGCACATGTGCTGATACTATGCCATGCTTGTAGCTAACAGAACTGTGTTAAGATAATTGTAGCTTGAGCACATGTGCTGATACTATGCCATGCTTATAACTAACAGAACTGTGTTAAGATAATTGTAGCATTAGCACATGTGCTGATACTATGCCATGCTTATAACTAACAGAACTGTGTTAAGATAATTGTAGCATTAGCACATGTGCTGATACTATGCCCTGCTTATAACTAACAGAACTGTGTTAAGATAATTGTAGCATTAGCACATGTGCTGATACTATGCCATGCTTGTAACTAACAGAACTGTGTTAAGATAATTGTAGCTTGAGCACATGTGCTGATACTATGCCATGCTTGTAACTAACAGAACTGTGTTAAGATAATTGTAGCTTGAGCACATGTGCTGATACTATGCCATGCTTGTAACTAACAGAACTGTGTTAAGATAATTGTAGCATTAGCACATGTGCTGATACTATGCCATGCTTGTAACTAACAGAACTGTGTTAAGATAATTGTAGCTTGAGCACATGTGCTGATACTATGCCATGCTTGTAACTAACAGAACTGTGTTAAGATAATTGTAGCTTGAGCACATGTGCTGATACTATGCCATGCTTGTAACTAACAGAACTGTGTTAAGATAATTGTAGCTTGAGCACATGTGCTGATACTATGCCATGTTTAAAACTAACAGAACTGTGTGCGCATGGATCCCAATGAGCGCTGGAGCTGTAGCCAGTTGATCCAGCACAACTACATGGATGTCAACAGGGAGTCTGGGCTGGAGTTTGCCAAGAGTAAACCAGAGGCTGGCATGAGGAGAAGTCAGAACAAATCTCGCACCAGCAACTACCCAGCTGTAAGTCTCTAGCCACTCTATTTTTGCTTGTTTGCTTTTGGATAGTAAAATTTTGGCCCTTATTGCTCTATTGAGTTGAGTGTTGGGTAATGCTGTTGAGTAAAGTAAGCCAGGATAGAAATAAAAGCAGTGAATACAAATATATTTTGGCTTACCAAAAATGAGCTGGTAATTGCAAATATAATAGTATAATGAGCAAGTAATTTCTAAAAAATATTTTAGCCTAAAACTGTGAGATGCTTTTTTTTGACCACTTGTAGATGAACCTTGTAGACTGACAATCTCAATGCTATGATGTTTCTTTTTTTTCCAGCCATTTCAGCCCCTCCCATCCCTGGCCCCTCCCGCTTTCCCCTCAACATCACCAGTCCCCCCTTTCAAGAACCCAGTAGCCCCCAACTACAGGAACAAGCCACCCCGGTTTGACCACCTCCCCAACATCTGACTCTTCGGCCAAGGGGTTCAACGTTATGATGGAAGCTAAGCTGAACTTTCTCATGGTGTCTCACAAATCATGGTGTCACACACATCATGGTGTCTCACACATCATAACATTCCCTGGAGGCCAATTTTCATTCATCTTTTTAAATGTCTGCTTCTTTTTTGTGTGGGTCCCGCTTCTAACACAGACCTAACACATGCATTGAACTGCTTGTCTGTACTCATCTGTGAAAATGATTTGATTTTCTTGTAGAAAAGCTTTTAACATTTCTTTAATTTGCTGTAACTTTTGTTTCCTTAGTTCTTTTAGCCTTATTATACTTGTCAACAAAAGAATTATTGCTTATGAAATTCTTAATGACTGTAAGATACATCACTAATAATTGTACTTGTATGTTCAATCAGAGTTATCTTTTACTCATGAAACAATCATTCAACCAGCAGCTAGTTTGTCTGTAGCTGCGTGTCCGTGTGTTGAGGAATGTCAAAGAAATGCTCAGGTTTTATGTGCTATTAATAGCTCCCACCATCTGTCTCACATAGGAACTTTATTTCCTATCCATGTTTTATTTTCTACCTTGATGTGCTTGTAGAGCAAGTGTTTTATTACCCAGATATTTCCTATCCAGTTTTTGCCAAGGTTTCTTTTCTTTTATCTAGTTGCTCTATTAGTATCAAACTTTTACTAGGGTGAATGTATACAAATTTTAAAAATTTGTTTCATTATTGTGAATTTAAGCTTTAAAGCCCTATTTTGAAATGCCAAAAATGAGCTGTTTTGAAGGAGAAGAAGATATCCTTTCTATCACCGGAGAACATTAGACAATCTAGTATCAAGACGGCCATGTGTTGCCGTTTAGATTAACAAGCAATACAAACTTACCAAAGACAAATTTTATTCTTACTATAAATAAGGCTTTAAATAGTTACACAATCATGGTAGATGCGTCATATATTCTTTGTTGTTTTTAAAAGGGCATGTAAATTTTGGATTCTGCATTTCTAAAATGTCAGATACACCTGTGTAAGATAGCTTGTGTTTTTAAAAATTTAATGTCTTGACAAATTTGATGTAAAAATTTGACTTTAAATTAATGTAGATTTCAAATGCTATCCAGGAAAAACTTATATCTGTGAAATTTGTGTTTTTCATAAAAAGTGTCTTGATTAAAAACTAGACTTTACCTGTACAACATAGCTTTCTTATCATATTTGAATACTGAAAATTAAAGATTCTAAAGTAATTTTTTAATCAATCAAGTAAGGACAGGCTAAACTCCACTGTTGCTGGTTCTCTTTCTAATGTTGTAACATGTAAATATCACTTACACTGAGGGTGGTTACACTGTTGTAAGAAATGGAGCCTGGTAAAATGAATGATTGCAACAAGTGTTTCATTCATTAAAGCATTTATTTGTTTTTTGCCTAATGAGCCATTTTTGGTAATTAATTCAGGTAATAATTTTTTTAATGTGTTGTCACCTAATGTCTCATTTGATTGTAATGGCATTTTAGCTTTTAATAGCGTACATTTGGATTGTAGGTTGAGAACAGAAAAGGCTTTAAAAACTGGGTAATCTCTAACCCAGGAGGTTACAGACATCAACAGATATTTTCACAGAGAGCCTTGTTCACAGAAATGTGGCAGTGCTCTGTCCTGTTCCATCTGAGCTTTGGTTAAAATATGAGTTGGTGTCTCTGCTTTAGAGCGAGATTAAGTTTGTAGTTGGCTTCATTTTTTTTATTTTGTTCAACACTGAAAAATGTGGGTAAACAGTCAACAAATTTTAGGGGTAGGTCCTAGAACCAGAACTTTGATGTTCATTTGAGTGAAAAATAAATTTTATTTTAAACAACTTGGTACAATTTTCACAGCATTGTACCATTTTAATATTAAAGTTTATTTGGCTAACCATTTTAATATTAAAGTTTATTTGGCTTACCATTTTAATATTATTGTTTATTTGGCTTATCATTTTAATATTAATGTTTGTTTGGCTTCTTTATGTACTTTCCAGGCAGAACGTTAGGCTTTTATAAAACTTTAATTTTGAAAACTTTATTTTAAAAATCATTTTTAAACCCAGTCAAAACAATTTGTTTTTTGTTTAATTAGCTATTTTAATTAGGGATTGGGTAACTAACCAACTTTTTTTGCTTACTAAATGAACGGGTAAATATAATTCCATTTATTGTTTGAAAAGACAACTTCACTTACAAAACTTGTATGAACTGTTTACCATCTTGCTGTGATTGTTTCATGTCAAGATTCAATCCAATTTTTTAATTTCTTTTAAGTGTGTTGATTTGCACTAACAGCTTTGGCAGAGACCTACCATCAGTCATTTTATGTTATTTCCTCATCACTTCCATACTTTAGCACAGTTTCTTCCCCTTCTTCAGGTTTAAATGCTTTTTCTAGATGTGTTTTGTTTTAGTGGCTTCAATTAAAAGATGCAGCATTTTTAATCTACTCATTAAGCAAAGTTGAACCCCATAACACCTGCAGCAAAGCCAAAGTGAAATTTATTTTTATTATGGGGAAATACGATGAAACAAATTACTACCTCCAGTGGCAAATAAAAAGAAATCATTTTATCTTAGTGGTTTCAATAATAAAACATAGCTTTGTGTGTATTTTTCAGCTCACAGTAATGCCTGATTAGTTTATAGGGTTTGAACTTTGCATCATGAAAATTGGCCTCCATGTCCTCAGAAAGTCATTCATTTGTAAATAATTTTAAAAGCTGTAGTTTCAATAGACTTGACCCAGCCTTTTCTAGAAGTTAGCTTAAAAAACTTAGATGTCATCTGCAGATTGTGTAGATATTTGATTGATGTTTCAAGCCACATCTTCACTTTCTTTACCTGTCCGATACAATAAAATTAATTGTATATTGACTGTAGTTTTCAAAGTGTTTTAAAAACTTTTTCCATTTTCGTAATTCTAAACACATGCATCTATCAATTTGCGACTTAATTAATTTAAAAACCTGTTGATATTCCCACATGTAATTCCCAAACATATCTCATTAAAAAATTAATCAACTTTCATAGCCAATGGTTTAGCTTTAAACTAATTAAGTCAGACAAGGTTTTGGACAAGGCTGTTGGTGCACATCTTCATATCTTAATTGTACTCTGGTTTTCTCAACTCAAATTCATCGGACAATTTTCTAAAATATTTTTTCCAACTTTTTGTATTCATTCAATCATAACCTTTGAACCTTTCTGTTGTAGAGTTTTGTACTAGTCAGCACACTTTATACCATTATTTTATCTCCAACCATTCATACCTGTTTATATATTATCTCACATATTCTTACACTATTGAGCTTTAGAGGCAACAAATTTCCTCTTGATAAGCCCAGTTAGTTTCATTGTCTGTATTACTGTAAATAAAATTCAGATTGAAAAAAAAATGTTCTAAAAACCAAACAAAAACTTTAAAATTGTTTGTGTATATCTTTATCAAATTAGTTATGTGTTTGTGCATATCTTTGTCAAATTAGTGATGTGTTTGTGCATCTGTTATTGGAATCCCTCCATCTTGGTTTTTTAAACAGTGCATATTCCTCGGTCAGCGATTTCAGTTTTTATTGAATTTTATCACTTTCATTTATCCAAATGTAAATCAGTTTATATTTAGTTTTATGACTGTCATTTATCCAAATGTAAATCAGTTTATATTTAGTTTAATGACCGTCATTTATCCAAATGTAACTCAGTTTACATTTAGTTTTATATTTCTAATGAGTTTTATGGCTGTTGATTGTATTGAGTTCTACTACTGTCATTAATATTGAGTTGAACGACCTTTATATTCAGCTGTAAGCCTGTCAGTTCTGTCAAGTTTTGTTTACTTGTAATAGTTGAAGCTGTAAGTTTTGTTTACTTGTAATAGTTGAAGCTGTAAGTTTTGTTTACTTGTAAAAGTTGAAGCTGTAAGTTTTGTTTACTTGTAATAGTTGAAGCTGTAAGTTTTGTTTACTTGTAAAAGTTGAAGCCTTGCTACAGCAGCTCAGGAAAAAATGTTTGTGTAAATGGAATCAAGTCAGACTGTACAAGTTTAGAAATATACCTTTATGCATACTGTTCTTTTTCAACTGACAAATGATACATATCATGTGTAGTATACAATGTATAAACCCATGTGATATTTTCTGTCAAGCGCTAATTTTTTTCCCGTCCGCTAATTATTTTCCCGTCCAATTTTCAAAAGAAAAGTGATATGTATGGTTTTCTAATGTAATTGCATTTTAATTACTATTGTACTTCTGTTTGCTACATGTTATTTCAAGCCAGCTGTCTGTAGTTTTTTATATCAGTAAATTTGAAATATGGTTTCAGTTTGAATTAACTTGACATTTTGAATGACAACCATGGATGACATGAGCAGACAGGAATATCTTCTTTAACTTATGAAGAAAAAATTTTAAGCATTTTCTTCATATTTTAAATTTAAAATAATTTTAATGTCTTTTTTGTTGCTAAATTTTTGACTCTCAACCCTATCAAAGAATACTAAACTGTGAATATCTGGATAAATGGCTGAACTTCATACAGGAGCTGTTATAAATGTGATTTCTGCTAACTTTATTTTATTGCAGGTTCAATTAATGTATTTAATGTGAATTTGTTTTAATTCATTATGAATGATATTTTGTCTCAATTCACGTCTCCTGGAGTTTTTTTATTTTACCCTCAAAATTAAAAAAAAAAGTGTTTTTATATTTATTTGATTTAACATTCATATTATTTATATATATTCATAAGCATATATTTGATTATGTGAAGTCAAATAAACCATGACAAAATAATATATTTTTCCTTTTACACAATTTTATGTTCAAAGGTGTAAAAATAATAGGGTACATATTATAAAAATATATTAATTTTGCCAAACAACCTTTTTAAACAAAATCAAAACAAATCTTTAAACATAAACTTTGTATTTAATTTTGAAACTATTTTTTAAATTGTGCAACACAAACAGCTAGTAAATACAAAATTATTACTGATCCGATATTTCTAAACTTCAAAATTTTGTAATGCTTAAAAAGCATAAATTCTACCCTAACAATGAGACTACTGTAATATTTTTTTGTTAACACCATTTGTTTCGTCATCCATTCCTTGATTTAACATGCTCTACCACTGACTCATCATAAGTGCAAACATTTTCCCCCTTGCATAACATGACATTTTTATTTGACAAAGAATTTATTGTTAATAAAATTATATATTAGTTGTTTTTATTTTTTAATCAAAGTGTAATTAGTAAATAAATGTTGAAATAATTTGCAGCTGTTTTTTAATGTTTCTTTTTGGGTCTGTGATGAACTGTTACCAAGAAAACTGTGTTGATTATGTGAACTATTGTAAACTTGAGGTCAGAAAATGTAACAAAAAGTCAAACTGAAGTCATCAGTTTTCATTAGTTAACATTTCTGGTCCAAACCTTGATCAACAGCTTAAAGTGGATGTAACACAAGATCTTAGGGCAGCCTGTGTGACATTGCTGTGAACATTTGGATTTTTAAATCTGATGACATTGCTGTAAACATTTGGATTTTTTAATCTGATGACTATAGTATAGCATGGCAACCACAAGAACAATTGTAACAGTTAAATATCAAATGAATAAAAAAATACTTTTTGGCAATTTGGAACATTCTTATAGTTTTTATTTCTATAAAATATCAAATTTTGCACTTCTGCACTTTTAAGCATTTAATGAGTTAAGTAATTAACAAGGAATAGTTAAGTGACTCCAGCCTACTCCTTTCACCAAAGACCACACACTCTCCCCCCCCCCCCCCCCCATTACTGCTTGAAAACAGTTTTTGAGTCTACTTCATTTCAATTGTTATCAATTGTATAAGTTATCAGATACATACACTAAACAATATTGGTATACAGAAAATACACATTGTAAAAAATACGAAACATTTTAAAGAAAAGTTTTATATAATCATGCACTAAGAGGAAAATAAAAGATATTCTTTAAATATATAATAATACGCAACAATAAATATAACTAAAATAGGTATGCGTTGTCGCTATAGTATTATTAAGCCTAAAGTTTAATAAGGGACTCTCATTTTCTTTTTAAATATTTAAATTATGGTACATTATTATATATTTAAAGGAAATAATTTATTTTCAAGAAATTAATTTATTTTCTTCTTTTTAATGCATAATTATGTAAAAGCTTGTGATTAAAAACATTTTTTTTATTAATTTTGTTAATGCTTTTAAAATTTTAAAAGAATAGAATCTCATAGCAAAAGAATAGCATGTTAAACAGCATGGAAAATTAATACTTTATATAGCAATCTATAATTTAATTTAAAAATTAGACACCTAATTATGTCACATTGCATTGTAATTGGGCCTAGATCTGTGCGTCAAGTTTGAAAGAAATTGGTTTTGAAGTGGTGGAAATTTTTAGAAGTGGTGGGAATTTTTAGAAGTGGTGGAAATTTTTAGAAGTGGTGGAAATTTTTAAAAGTGGTGGTAATTTTTAGAAGTGGTGGAAATTTACCTCACCAGTTTCAGCCATGATGACAGGCAAAAGCACAACTAACAAAAACACCACTGATGAATCATGTTAATTAAAAGGTTATGATAAAATGAATTATAATTGATGTATGCATGCTATAGGTAGGCCTGTATTTTAATTAAAAATCATTATTTTAAACAATGAACAACATATTATACATATTAGTTAAAACTATATTTAAGTTTTATTGATTATATCAGAAATATTTGTGTCTGTTGATAAGTCATGAGAGATATGATTTATTGTATAATTTATTAAGAATGGTTATGTGGCTTTTTTACGGTCAAAGGGAAACAAACATGAAATTGTTTTACTTCAAAGTACAGCCGATGTTATTCTGCTTAAATATTTATAATGATATTAATTTTAACGATTCGTAATAATTCATATTAATAAAAATGTATGTTATATTTACTAATATTAATTTTAACATTTTTTCGAAATATAAAAAAAAATTAAAATATTTTTTTGTTCAACATAAAGCCGAATTTTAATAAATCTTGTTGCGTTTCCTTTCTTCTTCTTCTTCTTCTTCTTCGTTCTATTAGTGTTGAAGGGGGTCGAGATTTATCTGCCAGTGAGTTTGAACTCGAGACTTTGTTCGAATTTATCAACCATGATCTTTTTGCCGACTCGACCACGCCTCCAACACAATTAAGCGTTACGTGTCAACTGGTTATGCGCCATTGAGGCCATTGACTCCGATTTCAGCCTGCTTTTCTTTTTGGATTTGCTTCCATAGCCTTTGTCCAACCATGAACAAACTACAAGGCAGCAGTTGTTTGATTTTGGAGTTGTCTCTCCTAGAAGAGTGGCTGTCCCCAGCTAACGGGCCTCATCTGCCCGAGGGTTCGAACTCGAGACTTTTCGGTTTAGCAACCATGAGCTATACCGACTCGACCACGCAGACCCCGGCGTTTCCTTTAAAAAAGGACTATATTTGCAAGGCTATTAAGAAAATTAATAGATTGTCAATTTTTTAGCTCGTGTTTGATGTCTAAAATTTAACGTGGTCTTTTTCCCCATTCAAACTAACGCAAAATATTTAAGCAGGATAACCTCGGCTAAACTAGGAGGTGAAATAATTTAATGTTTGTGTCCCCTTGAATGAAAAAAAAACTTTTTTTTTTACGGTCAAAGGGAAACAAACATGAAATTGTTTTACTTCATAGTACAGCCGAGGTTGTCCTGCTTAAATATTTATAATGATATTAATTTTATTTATGATTCGTAATAATGCATATTAATAAAAATGTATTAACTATA
This sequence comes from Physella acuta, assembly GCF_028476545.2. Lineage (NCBI taxonomy): Eukaryota > Metazoa > Mollusca > Gastropoda > Physidae > Physella > Physella acuta. The sequence continues at coordinate 52,657 of NW_026733318.1, forward strand.
TTTACTAATATTAATTTTAACATTTTTTCGAAATAAGAAAAACAAATTAAAATATTTTTTGTTCAACATAAAGCCGAATTTTAATGAATCTTGTTGTGTTTCCTTTAAAAAATTACTATATTTGCAAGGCTATTAAGAAAATTAATAGATTGTCAATTTTTAGATCGTGTTTGATGTCTAAAATTTAACGTTGTCTTTTTCCCCATCCAAACTAACGCAAAATATTTAAGCAGGATAACCTCGGTTAAAATACGAGGTGAAATAATTTAATGCTTGTGTCCCTTTGACCGAAAAAAACTTGTTTTTTTTTTACGGTCAAAGGGAAACAAACACGAAATTGTTTTACTTCATAGTACAGCCGAGGTTGTCCTGCTTAAATATTTATAATGATATTAATGTTAATGATTCGTAATAATTCATATTAATAAAAATGTATTAATTATATTTACTAAAATTAATTTTAACATTTTTTCGAAATAATAAAAATAAATTAAAATATTTTTTGTTTAACATAAAGCCGAATTTTGATGAATCTTGTTGTGTTTCCTTTAAGAATTTCTATATTTGCGAGGCTATTATTGTCAATTTTTTTAGCTCATGTTAAATGTCTAAAATTCAACTTTGTCTTTTTTCCCCCATCCAAACTAACGCAAAATATTTAAGCAGAATAACCTCGGCTAAACTACGAGGTAAAATAATTTAATGTTTGTGTCCCTTTGACCGAAAAAAACTTGAAATTGTTTTACTTCATAGTACAGCCGAGGTTATCCTGCTTAAATATTTATAATGATATTAATGTTAATGATTCGTAATAATTCATATTAATAAAAATGTATGTTATATATTAATTTTAACATTTTTTTCGAAATATAAAAAAATTAAAATATTTTTTGTTTAACATAAAGCCGAATTTTAATGAATCTTCTTGTGTTTCCTTTAAAAAAAATTATATTTCCGAGGCTATTAAGAAAATTAATAGATTGTCGTCAGTTTTTTAGCTCTTGTTAGGTCTGACATTCAACGTTGTCTTTTTTCCCCATCCAAACTAACGCAAAATATTTAAGCAGAATAACCTCGGCTAAACTATGTTTGTGTCCCGTTGTTAAAAAATTTATAACACGATTCCAAAATAAGCGATAAAACAATAAATCAGTATTTTTCAAAGACCTTAGTTTTCATTACTAATGTTATGGTTTTACATAAAATAATAGCTGCGGCTGCAAAACCAGAATTTTTATGTCAAAACTGTCAACAACATCAACAACAAAAATATTGTTTTATTCCTAGTAAATTAATGTGTATTTTTGAAGTTTTTTTTAAAAAATCAGACTAGGTTTGAATGAAATATTCTAGGTCTAGAAATATCTTTACAAAACAAAAACCTACTAAAATATTAATTTAACTATTTTTGTTTCAAATTAAAACTGAATTTAGATTAGTCTTCTCCTCTGTAAGTAGTTTTGCAAAACTGTTGAGAGAAATATAAAATCAAAACTTAATTGTGTGATGTTATTTAAAAAAGGCCTAAAAAATAATCAAGCGAGATAACCTCGACTACACTACGAAGTGAAACAATTTTCATGTTTGTTTCCCTTTGACCAAAAAAAAATTTTCCTTAAAAAGAAAATTTAAAATAGTGGATTAAACTTAACTAAATTTGAAAGTGCAGTTAATGATCTTAAAAATGTTTGGCTTTTTCTTTCCTCACCCTCAAATATTTTTTAAAAACTTTGTGTCGACATGCTTTCCGGACCCCAACCCCTCCCCACACTGTAGGAATGTGATGTCGTTTCCAGTTCCAGTTAGCCAATGCTTGCAAACAGTTTCTCCCCAATGTTTGAAAACGAGGAGCAAAATTAGCACCTGTATTCCACCAAAGAAATCTTCTATTCTTTTTCAGCTTATTCGAAATTTAGACACTTGCCAACTTATATCAATTATTAAAAGTGCAATGATTTCATAAAATCCTAATATATAAAAGCCCGTGTGCGCACTTCTCTCTCTCTCTCTGTGTCCGCAAAATATTTTCGCCGGATATCACATCAGAATCTCCAGCGATATATGGAGAACTTGATATGGACTCTAGTTGAAAATAATATGGTAGATGTTTTAAATGTATAACCAACATTTTATTTAAAGAAGAAAAATAAAAAATAAAGGCATATTCGAACGTAGAAAAACAGTTTTAATTATGCAACAGGAAAAGGGTTTATAGTTGTGCAAAAGAACCAATGAAACAGTGACGTCACTAATGTTTATACATTAACTAATGACGTCATCTGCCGCATTAAGAAAGGAACTACTTCATTCAAATTTTATTTAGATCTAGATCTACTCATCAAGACGCACGCTATGAAATACATACAATTTTATCGGTCAAACTAATACAAATTACTTAAAACAACATAATGACCATTGAATAGCCAGATTTTTAACGGAATCATTTAAGTCACTTAATCAGTGTATACCTGTGTTATGTTAAATGTGTCGGATTTGTAGCTAATTAGTTATTTCTTTGCTTTATCACTAATATCGTCCAGCGTGTAGTAAAGCACATTGCGTTTTGACCAATAACTATTTCATAAATTATTTTTCTCAAACAAGTACAACATTTTAAAATATATTGGCCTATAATTCACGTTAAACGGGATTCCGATGGCTAGTGTTCTTATAACACAACATATATTATTATAAATACAAAAGAGAACACATTTTTAAAGTACAAACAGTAGGGATAAAAGTGAATTTTTATTGACATGAGAGAAATAAATACTAAACAAAACAAGCAGCTGTACAGTTAGCAAGCTTAAAGAAATACAAATTCTATCATTCCCTGGGTGCAACAAAAATGAATTTTTCACAATGGAAACATTTGGTACTATTAGAAATCTGCTGGCAAAAAGTCAATTCTACAGAGAGTGTAGGTAAATTTGTTTATGACATACATAGACATAGAAATAATTTTTAATCCAGCCCTTAGAAAACAAAAATTAAGTATGACAATGTGTAACAAAATGACATGAACATGTTTAGGTTTTTTAAAAACACTTTTGCCGCTATAACAAATCTTGTTTATTTTAAACCACTAATGGCATGGGAGGGTGAGGTTCAGATAACCTTAATTAGTTTAGAAAGCTTACATTACCTAGATTACAAGAATATTTTTGGGCTAACATTAACCACTGGGTTGTTTTAGTCAAGATTAATCTGCTGAATGATAATTTACGATCTGACTCATGAAACCAAATACTTCAAACATAAACAGAATTTGTGTTGTCATTAGATACACAATCAGTGACTGTTAACTGTGGCAAATGCAAAGTTAATGTTAACTGCTAAAATGGCAGCCAATATGTAAATAAAACAAGTAGTTCAGCACTGGTCTTTCAATAGAATATATAGGAAGATTTTTGAAGATTGCTTTTTCTTAGAAAATGCTAAAATGAATGATGATGTGGTACATATTAAAATTGTAAATAAAAACATAAAAAAAGTGTTTAAAATTCCATTCACTAAATTAAAAGATCACAGAACTACATCGTAACATTAATTATCACAAAGTCGTTAAAACAATGTTTTATTTTATCAGCTCTAACGATGAAATCAACATCCAGATAGTAGCACAATTATTGTTTATTTTACACAGATACACAGTTTCAACATCCAGATAGTAGTTCAATTATTGTTTATTTTACACAGATACACATTTTCAACATCCAGATAGTAGCATTGAATCATACAAACTTACTCATAGCAAAAATCAATTACACATAGACTGACATGCAAACTCTATTGAGTCATTTAGACATGTGACAGCAATATGTTAAGTATAAATACATCAGGAAATGAAAGTACACGGCCAACCCCCCCTTGATCTAGAGTTAGGAAACAACACAGCCACTAGAATTCTTTGGGTCTTTGTCTGACATCGGGACTTCTTTCTCTTTGACTGGTGCTAGTGGTGGGGTCTGGTCGTCCTTTCCTTTGGGCTGAAGTTAAAAATAGAATTTATTGGCTGAGAAAAGGATAGAAAAAGCAGATAATAGTAGATAACTATGGGACAAGTGTAGATAACTATGGGAAAAAGTGTAGATAACTATGAGGCAAGTGTAGATAACTATAGGACAAGAGTAGATAACTATGGGAAAATGTGTAGATAACTATGGGACAAGTGTAGATAACTATGGGAAAATGTGTAGATAACTATGGGAAAATGTGTAGATAACTATGGGAAAATGTGTAGATAACTATGGGAAAATGTGTAGATAACTATAGGACAAACAGAGCCCACAGAAAACACCATGGGACAAGGATGGGTAAGGGGAGTCATCAATTTATGACATTCACTCAAAGGGGAGATCAATATAACCATGCCTGATGTGGATGGGGAGGGTGTGTGTATGTATGTGTGTGTTTAAGACCATCTAAAAATTAACATCAAAACACCCAACCTGGACAACAAAGACAAAACATTTATCTGGCATGCAACATGTACACATTAAAAGTCTGGGCTCAGGTTTTAATAAGAAAAAACAAAACAGCTGCTCAGCATGTAATTAAATATAAAATCAAGGTATCTGGACTATAATTAAATATTAATGAAATCAAGGTATCTAGACTGTAAGATTCATACCCTTGTAATGAGTGATGAAGAAAAGAAAAGGTCATGAACTCTATGTTGTCTTAACAACTATTTTATTAAAAGTGTGCAGAGCACAGAAAATAAATTTTTTAAATCTTCCATGAAAAAAAAGAGAACATCTGCAATCAGTTTTTGGTTCATTAATGGGGAAAACCCATAAAAAAACCACAGTGATCATAAAGACTATTCACACCTAAAAATATTTTTTAATTTTTCATAAACATAATATTGATTCAACATTAATGACCATATTTAATAACAGACATTTACAATAAGAATTGCTGTGTGTTCTACATATACACATTACAGAACTAGTAAACTGGAAGTAAGTTTTGAGAACTGCTATTAAATTTTTGTGAAGGGGGTTGGACATTAATTGGATGACCCCCAGGGAACATAAAAGGATAACTGTAAATCAAGTTGTAAATAAAACCTACTAGACAAACTAGATAGTTGGAATCAAATTGTAAATAAAACCTACCTTCTCCTGCTTGTAAATAAAACCTACCTTCTCCGGCTTGTAAATAAAACCTACCTTCTCCGGCTTGTAAATAAAACCTACCTTCTCCGGCTTGTAAATAAAACCTACCTTCTCTGGCTTGTAAATAAAACCTACCTTCTCCGGCTTGTAAATAAAACCTACCTTCTCCGGCTTGTAAATAAAACCTACCTTCTCCGGCTTGTAAATAAAACCTACCTTCTCCGGCTGTGCTGACTTCTGCTGACCAGCTGGTACACTGAATTTATTGTAGACATCCTGTGACCACAGTGGGTCGAGGGCTGGGGGGGTGTACTCCTCAGGCTTGACCAGCCCAAATGTGTCCCGCTTCTCTAGAACTGGTGCATCAACTGCCACTTTCTGGTGGTATCTGCAGATACAAGATGGCTATTGAGGTCTCCACATTTTATCTGTCTATTCTAGTGGTAACTTCTAATACATGTTGGGCTATGATATTAAGGTCCATATATTTTTAGATAGAGGTATGAATCTTAACTAATGGAGATAGTTAATATTTTATTACTTGATAGTTATTTAGATAATTATTGTGGTTGAAGAAAAAAACAATTCTAATATTATAAATTCATGAAGTAAAATCAGAATAAAAAAAGTTCCTTGATTACTCTTTTAACAAGTGTAACAATGGTCATAATTTACTCACATGAGTCCATTCTCCCTCTCACACTTTTCTAACGTCCGCTTTAAAACTTTTTCTAAGTTTCTAAAGAATAAATGGTTCTGTGGCCTGGCTGTAGTACCAACCCCCTTCACTGTAGCATATTCTTTACATAATACTTCTGCCTTCCCATACACTGCCAATACAAAAAATAAAATGTTACATGTTTGAACAATACTTTTCAACAAAATAAAACAATAATAGTTTCAATAATTTTATAATTGTTTTCATTTAATTAGTAGACCTTTCTTTAGCATAAATTAATGTATAATTAGTATAAATTAATGTTTAATCAACAGCTTAAACAACGTACAGTCCAAGCTCTCTCTTAGTCCCCTAGTGGCCTCGCCACATTTATCTTGATTCAATAAATTTTCTCCGTTGTAACTGTGGGCCTGGTGGGACAAAAATAAAAGTTATAGCTGTGGGCCTAGTGAGACAAAAACAGAAGTTATAGCTGTGGGCATGGTGAGACAAAAAGTTATAGCTGTGGGCATGGTGAGACAAAAAGTTATAGCTGTGGGCCTGGTGAGACAAAAAGTTATAGCTGTGGGCATGGTGAGACAAAAACAGAAGTTATAGCTGTGGGCATGGTGAGACAAAAACAGAAGTTATAGCTGTGGGCATGGTGAGACAAAAAGTTATAGCTGTGGGCCTAGTGGGACAAAAACAGAAGTTATAGCTGTGGGCCTGGTGAGACAAAAACAGAAGTTATAGCTGTGGGCCTGGTGAGACAAAAACAGAAGTTATAGCTGTGGGCATGGTGAGACAAAAAGTTATAGCTGTGGGCCTAGTGGGACAAAAACAGAAGTTATAGCTGTGGGCATGGTGAGACAAAAAGTTATAGCTGTGGGCCTGGTGAGACAAAAACAGAAGTTATAACTGTGGGCCTGGTGAGACAAAAACAGAAGTTATAACTGTGGGCATGGTGAGACAAAAACAAAAGTTATAGCTGTGGGCCTGGTGAGACAAAAAGTTATAGCTGTGGGCATGGTGAGACAAAAACAAAAGTTATAGCTGTGGGCATGGCGAGACAAAAAGTTATAGCTGTGGGCATGGCGAGACAAAAACAGAAGTTATAGCTGTGGGCATGGTGAGACAAAAACAAAAGTTATAGCTGTGGGCATGGCGAGACAAAAAGTTATAGTTGTGGGCCTAGTGGGACAAAAACAGAAGTTATAGCTGTGGGCATGGTGAGACAAAAAGTTATAGCTGTGGGCATGGCGAGACAAAAACAGAAGTTATAGCTGTGGGACAAAAACAGAAGTTATAGCTGTGGGTCTGGAGGCACAAAAACAGAAGAACTGAGACCAAAACTGAGCTAGTTAACTGGCAATTTTTTACAAATACAACAGATGGTGGTCAATTACACATTTAGGGACAAGTCTAGGGTCAATAAAACAACTACAGACTTAAGTATGGTCAATAAAACACTAATGGACAAGTCTTCTAAGGTCAACTAAACACATATGGTCATATGTATGGTCATTTAAACATATGGACAAACCTATGGTCAGTTTAACACTTATGTAAAATCCTATGGTCAGTTCAACACTTATGGGAAAGCCTATGGTCAGTTCAACACTTATGGGAAAGCCTATGGTCAGTTCAACACTTATGGGAAAGCCTATGGTCAGTTCAACACTTATGGGAAAGCCTATGGTCAGTTCAACACTTATGGAAAATCCTATGGTCAGTTCAACACTTATGGGAAAGCCTATGGTCAGTTCAACACTTATGGAAAATCCTAAAAGCAATTTAAAAAGTGACACATACACAAGCTGTATAAAATTTGTTCTTGAGTTGAAAATATTTCCTCCACTTAGCAACATCTTTCTGATCTAAGCTAGCCAGGGCATCATCTAGAAAACAGTAAGGATTATATAAATATTCATTTTCATACTACTTTGCTGCAGCACTGAAATAGGTGACGTGAACAGTCCAGAGGTTTCAGTGCTGTTGTGAAGCTAAGACTTCGTTTCTGATCTTATATCTTTATAAAACTATTTTCGGTTTGTACTCTTAGTGCATTAAAATAGCTTTGTATGATATTAGGCTATGTCTTAAAAATTATAATTTAGAAATTGTTATTTTTCTTAAATAAAGTTAAACTAATTATATATGCAACAAATGCAGAGAATGTATCAAATGGGGCATTCTTACCTCCCTTCTGATAGAGTTCTGCAGTTTCAAAAGCCAATGAAGATATCAAAGTAACTGCATGTTTTAACTCAATAGCTCTGGCTAAAGTAACTGAAACAAAGTAATTGCTCTTAGTATAGATTTCTTGATGGGTTTTTAGGAAAACCAGGTGTTGCACCAATAGCCGATTTATTAATAACTGAATAAACAATTCAGGAAAAATATTTTTTAGAATTGTGTCCCTACAGGTATTTTTTTTAAATGTGATAAAATACACAAATTGTCCAATGGTTGGCCATATGACTATCCTTACTCTCTTGTGCCTCGGCAGTACACTGATGAATGTAGGCATCCAGTACACGTCCGTCTGTATCATGGGCTCCCTCTGATGGTGGATCAAGTAGCTTTGGTCTCAAATCATCCTACAGAAATGGCCAAAACAGTGGCTCGATTAAGAAAAGTTAGTATTAAGAAAAATGATGTTGCAAAATTTAATGTCAGACTATTATCTAACTGTCAAGGTATCCAATCATGAATGTATTTATAATCTTAGTGACAACAGTCTCTAATTTAAAACTAGATATAAGACTAGACATAAGATTGCAAGTAAACAAAAGCATGCGATGTTGAAGAGTTCTTACCTTACAAAATTTAAACACTCCAGCAGCTGTCTTTAAACACTTGTGAATTTCTTTGGCTTCCTCCATATCTGGCCTAAGGAGAACATTGGTATACTCTAAGCTGAGTTTTATTGAAATCAATGGTTAACTGACACTTTGAAAAAGATGAGAACATTTAAATCTGAGTAGAATCATTACTTCTAATTATATTTGAACACAATGGCAGCAGATAAACTGTTGTTCAACTTACGTCTCTTTAGCAGCAAGCTTGGCGGCATGTTTAGTCAACCAGAGGCCAACATTAAACAACATTGAGAAATACTCAAAACCAGTGTCTGAACATTCCCTGGTGGATAGAGAAGTTACAAATTTAGCTTCAGCTCCTTCAGTTTGGATAAACATAAAAAATGTGCTGGTTTAATTATCCTAGCTATAATTTCTTATTAAATACAATAGGTGCTAATTAAAAAATTATTACCCAATTGTTTTATTTCATCTTCTATGTTATCAATAAGAATTGTAATGTTGGAAGGGATTTCCTCCAACACAATTAAGTATTACATGTCAAATACAGGCCATTTGCTTCCATAGCTTTTGTCTATCCAAGAACATACTACAAGGCAGCAGTTGTATAATTTTGGTGAGTTTTCTCTCCTAGATGGGTTGCTGTCCTCAGCTATCAATCCCCATCTGCCGGGGTGTTCAAACTCTGGACTTCTTAGTTAAACAAACAACATCTTTACCACCCGTACCACACAGACCCCCAATAATTTTCAAACAAGACTACAAATTATGTCTTTAATGCTTTAGTAGCACATGGCACCCATACCCTGAACTATGCCAGTTAGTAGAAGTAATAATATAAACTCACACTGGAACATTTCCTAGTAAAGTATTTGACCACTTGTATTTGATGAGCTTGCGCAGCTTGTTCTCTGGCTGACTTGGATCCATCGGGATACACAGACCCTGCAGCAAACCTAAATACTCAGCAGCTGCCTTGTCCACCACATCTTTGGAGTTGCCTGGGTCTGTTAGCAAGTCCAATAACTTTGCTCTTGAGATTCTTAGATCACTGATAGAAGAATTACATTAAAGATAAATCAGAGTCCTATTGGTAATTAAAAAAAAATTGACAAGGGCCAAAACTGTAGCCTAGGCCTATAAAAAATATTTAAAATAATAGTTAATATTAGGCCCTAATTATTAATTAATTAATTAGGCCTACTACTAGGTCTAGGGTAGATACTTTTTTTACTAGATTCTAGGCCTAAATAAATTATTAAAATAAATAGTAAATAAAAATATGTAGGCTAAGTAAAAATTAAAATAAGGCCAAGGCCTATGCTATTTTAATTATTTATTATCTAGGATTTAGTTACTTGGTATCTCTCTTTTAAGATCTAGAATTTATATTCTATAGGATTAGTTTACTTTTATGGCCGATTCTAGTCGGAATAAGATACGCATGCGATACGCATGCGCAATGGAGAGAAACTACGACTTAGCGGCGATGTTTTCGATGGTACTGCGCATGCGTGTGTTTACAACCGCAGAACCCTAATACCAACCCTAATCCTATCCTTAACCCTATCCCTAATCCTATCCCTAACCCTAACCCTAACCCTAGCCCTAATCCTATCCCTAACCCTAACCCTAGCCCTAATCCTATCCCTAACCCTATCCCTAATCCTACCCCTAACCCTCATTCTAGCCCTTACCCTAGCCATAGGTCACTGCGCATGCGCAGAACTATCTTTTGCCGAAAAATCTTATTCCGAGTAGACACTTCGTACTTTTAATACTACGATGACTCAGTGTCTTATTTTGATGAGACATCCTCATCCGTAGCGTAGAGCCGTAGAGAACTCGAACTCATAACTCAACTCACTTTGAAAACAGACATGACAAAATGACATATTTTAAAAAATATTGATTTAATTTTTTAAATAGTTTTTTAACCTGAATATTTTTCTAGTAGAGTCATTAGTAGATACACCATGCAGCTCATAATTTACAGGTGCAGTTGCTTTAAGTGGATTTCGATGAAACCAGTAAGCCATTTTTGACGTTCAGATTATTGACGGAAATAATAATTCTGTTTACAATTATGCTGAAAATAAATTTTCGCATTATTGTTTGTATTAATTAAAAACTTGTTTTTAAATTTTTAAATTATCACAAATAATTTGCTATGTTTTACCCAACAATGTAATCACAATTTCATTTCTAATAATCTTGCGTTCAAAATTCTTGTTTCTCTTGAACAGACTTAAGATGAATAATGATTAGATCTAGTCAAAAACATTTTATACAATCAAATAATAATAGCTAATCCGAGGAACATTTAAAAATTATATAGATCTATTCTCTATGTCATGTTTATATATATATATAGAAGATCTAGATCTATAATTTCACTACTCTGGTAGTTATGCATATTTTAATTTTTTGCTAGGATAGGCTATGAATAAAAAAAGTGTTAAGACATTTCGTCTGTACTTAACTATTTGTTATTATATGAAAAATCATAATAATATTTAAAACCATTAATCATTTTGTAATATTTTCTTATGCAGTACGGATGGTATTGGTATTACCATTGATTATCTTTATTCTTATTTTTGCAAAAATTTTACAGGATAAAATTGATGGATATATAATGTTGACTTCACTGGATTTCATAATTTTCTTTTAAAACAATTTTGTAGACAAAGTTATGTTAGTATTTGATATTGAATTTTAAAATGAGGTGGAGTCCTTAGATATTATTAGACATCTAGATCTATATACTATATATATATATATATATATATATATATATATATATATATATATATTGTATGAAAATTGGTAGCCTACGAAAATGTTAAAAAATGTTACAGAAGTTAGAAGAAGTGAACAGTGTTTCTTCCAGACCTTTTTCTCCGGGGGGGGGGGGGGGGGGGGGGGCACTTGAAATTTTCGGGGGGGGGGCGGTAAAAAAATTTCGGGGGGAGGGGGGGTGGCGAAGCCCCCCCGAAGAGATGCCTGGAAGAAACTCTGGAAGTGCATAAACAATATCTCAATCCCTAACAAAGATATCTAGTTTTTTCTTGATTTTTTAAAATTAGCCAATAATTTATATTCTGCAATAAGATTTATTACAAGTTTATAAGGTTTATAAAGTTTATAAGGTTGGTTTTTTTAATAAAATGATTAAAAAACAAATCATAACCGACTTACTTACTTAGTACTTAACCAAATGTCAGTTTGTTAAGTATTTAACAATAGTAATCTAATAAACTACTAAAATACTGTATTTATAAGTTCAAACAATTAGGATAACTAGAATCAATAAACTATTATTAAAAAGTTTATAAGGTTGGTTTTTTTAATAAAATGATTAAAAAACAAATCATAACCGACTTACTTACTTAGTACTTAACCAAATGTCAGTTTGTTAAGTATTTAACAATAGTAATCTAATAAACTACTAAAATACTGTATTTATAAGTTCAAACAATTAGGATAACTAGAATCAATAAACTATTAATTTTATTTTCAATAGCCTAGGCCTATTATTTTTAAATTTAACAATTAAGCGTATTGCTCTTCGGGTAAATAGTTTTCTAATGACAACTACACTAACCGTTTTTCGTAAATCGAAAGTAGAAAAAAACCGAGGAGCTGTAACAACTTTACAAGTAAAGGTAGTCTAGATTCTAGATCTAGATTCTATAATGCACCATAAAACATGTAGATCTAGATCTACTTTAATACATTACATTGATTGGATATTAGGACAATATTTTTAGTTAACCCTTAATGTGTGGCCTCAACTCAGTCAACTCAATCACAGTGACATGCCGAGCCGATAACTCAGTCACTCAGTCAACTCACACTGACAACTGTCAGTGTCACTCACTTAAATTTTAAATTTAGGTCAATGAAATTAAAAATTATCTCTGGCAGGAAAAGGGAGGGGTGAGAGGGAATATATATATAGATCTATTTATATAATAATTAAACTTCTAACAAAGATTTTTTCTCTATTTTTAGTAAGTATTAATTAATTACTATTAAATTATTAATTAGTATTTTAACTGTTAATTTTAAATTTTAACAATTCTATCTACTTAATAAAATACTAAAAAATAGGCCTAATGAATTCAATTCATCAATCGCACTGCTGGTGATTGTGGAAGAGGTATTGACTTGAGTATTTGCAATTTGGATTTTATTTTAGGCCGCATTTGCGCGGTTAGCACTGAGCTAAATCTTTACCCTACGTTGCGCATGATCTAAAAAAATTAGACTGCCCGTTTTTTTTTTTTCATCTTAGCAATTTAATGTTGACATAGATCTAGTCTAGATCTAGTTTAAGTGTTTTATTTCAACACCTAATAAGAATCTAGATTCTAGATCTAGTACTTGTAAAAAAACAGTTTAATGTCAGTAGTAGGTCAGATGATAGTCCTAGATCTAGCTAAATCAAACTGCTCTTTAGTAAAATGTTTTTACAGCTATCTATCTAGCATGTGTGATAGATGTAGTAGATCTAAGTCTATATTATTATATTAAGCCTATGTGAACTTAAAAAAAAATGACCAGAAGTAGGTCTATTTTTCAGTTTGCTTGACTTGAAGGGGGGGGAGAGGGAAGGTAAGACACTGACGATCTTGTGTACTTGTGTTCATTCTATGACATATGCTATAGGCCTGCTGAACTCACAGTTACCCCACCGACTGTGGTAGGATTTTTCACCCACGAGATAGTAAACGTAAGCAAGCAATCACATGAGTGACGATGTTTGGAAATTTTATTTAAAAAATCACACGTCATGTTTTCAATATGAAAAAAATAAAATGTAAAAAAGACACTAATACTGGACGTGCTAACCCTGGGTTTGAACTCTGAGCTCCAGGTCTATGAACTTCTGCTGCCACACTGTTGACTCAACAGTATTAGAAAAGGAAAAGGTAACTCATTAGTAAGCCTTTTCAATCACAAGATGGCAAATCCCAAAGGAAATAAACACTGCTTCATTTTCTTACTGCAGGTCGAAATATATGGTAATTCCAAACATAATAGCCTATTAATTTATATGTAGTAGATTATCTATTACTGGACCTGAATTTGTATATTAGAGTATTAGTTATATATGTATAGGGTGTTGAATAATTTTCCTGATACCATATATGGAATTTAAAAATACTCGTAACACTCTGCGATGTGCATAGTCACTTCGTTTGCTGGTAACACTCTGCGATATGCGTAATCACTTGGTTAATTTTAATAGCTAGATCAAGATTTAAAATTCTAAATGACATGGAAACAGAATATTGTTAATAGTGATTGGTAGTAATAGTACGAGTGTTACTGATCAGATAAGGCGATGAACTTTATTTTTAACATTTTTTTTAACAATAAAATTATATTTTAAAACTAAAACAAAATGTAAGTTATTCTCTACACTTTCAAAAGAGTACTACAACAACACTTCTGTAACTTCTCTTCATTTCTTTTGTTGAGTATCAAATCATTATTGCTGTTCACCAGATTGGTAAAATAAACAAAATAAGCCTACTAGTACTGTTCTGTTTCTGATTTTACTAGGGATGCATTTTTAAGCAAACAGTTTTCAAGTTTAGAAAATGGATAGACGTCCACACTCTAAAGAAGATGAAGAAGATCTTCTAAAATTACAAAAAGAGTTTCTAGCTTCATCTCAGCCTTCTAGCTCTATCTTAATCAAACGTCCAGATAAGCGCAAAACAGAAAAGGATGAAGAGGATAAAAGAGATGTTGTTACAATGGAAGGTAGGCTAATTGATTGTTGTTCAACAATAAGTCAGTATGTAGCTCCAAATTTTCAACGATTATAAATGCATATATATTTATGTGTATATATATTGCATATATATAAAGGTATATATAAAATACATTATAATTGTAGGAGTAGAGGCATCTGGTAGTAAAGCTGATGTTCCCTTAAAGAAATTAAAGACAAAAGTTGGATTTAGTGACCAAGACACATCAGACAGAAAACAAAATGAGGCTGGAGATAATGCTAGCAGTGATGCAGACATTGAGGAAATGATGGACAGTAATGATCTCATTTTTCATAACATCTTTGTTTTTGTTTTTACATTTAATAATTTTTAAACTGTTCTTTTAACTGTACACTTTTGTCTAACAAAAAATTCCATTTACCAAAAAAAGTTTTTCTTGACTTCGAGATTTTAACTATTTTTACCTTATATTTTGTTCAGGACAAGACAGAGGCTTGGCAGCTGTGTTAACTACAATTATTGTAAGTTAAATTTTATTTAAAAAAAAATCCTTTCTTGAGTTTGATTGATAAAATAATAATAGACAAATTAAGTGCGGACAAAATAGATCGCTGCTGATAATTAGACCACTTGGCCTTAAATCACCCATGTTCTCCCCTGAAAAATGCCAGGTATCCATTAGAGTTGAGTTTACTCAATGTGTTTTTTCCATCTGGATTGCAGTTGCAAAAAATAAATAAATACTGGAAGGTTTTTTAAAATCCAAAATTTGCTAATTGCAATATAGTTTTGTCCTAACAGTTAGGCTAACTCCCTTTTCTATCATGTCCAGGAAAGAGATACAAGAAATGAGATGTGTAACGCCCCTATTTTAGGAAAACAAGCCTTCCCAAGTGTCCTGCCTATGAATCTCAGCCAACAGGTGAGCTGAACATTTTTCTCCTAGGAAAATTTACCCAAGGGCATTAAAGTTGTTTTGAGTACTGTCTTTTAAGAAGATTGAGAATGTTTTTTTCCCCTTACCAAACAGAACCCAAACTCTTCAGGCAGTGTGAGAAAAAAAAGTTTGTTTGCTCAGCAAGTGGAAGCCTTGAGTGCCAGCCATTTTGGTGTACAGCCTCAACCACAAAGACCTGTCAGTAAATTTAGGTCAAGGTCAAGTCAGGTGACAACACCAGGAATCTCAGGTTTGTTAGATCTGGTTATATAACCTTGTACATATTGAAGGCTGGTTAGATAATGTTATATCATGCTGTATAAAGGCTGGTTAGACCTAGATATATCATACTGTATAAAGGCTGGTTAGATCTGGATATATCATACTGTATAAAGGCTGGTTAGATCTGGATATATCATACTGTATAAAGGCTGGTTAGATCTGGATATATCATACTGTATAAAGGCTGGTTAGATCTGGATATATCATACTGTATAAAGGCTGGTTAGATCTGGATATATCATGCTGTATAAAGGTTGGTTAGACCTGGATATTAATAAACATCTTTAAATATTCATCTTTAAATATTGAACTTAAAAACATGCTGGCCTCGTATGTATAACTTGAATACACAAATGTATTTTTCTTACAATTTTCAAGTAAGATTTTGTAAAGATAACTTGAATTCCATTGTGATTCCAAACATCAGTTGCTGGTCCATGTGTCATTGATGGGGCTGGGCTGAGTGCTTCACAGAGCAAGTTAGAGTCACAGAACATCCATGAAGAAAATGTACAGAAGTTGTCCTCCATGTCTGAGGCTGAAATTCTAGATGAGCAGCAGAAGCTGTTGAAGATGATTGGTGAGTTGTAGGTTTATATGTTTGGTGGTGAGCTGTAGGTTTATGTGTTTGGTGGTGAGCTGTAGGTTTATATGTTTGGTGGTGAGTTGTAGGTTTATATGAGTGTTTGGTGGTGAGCTGTAGGTTTATATGTTTGGTGGTGAGCTGTAGGTTTATATGTTTGGTGGTGAGCTATAGGTTTATATGTTTGGTGGTGAGCTGTAGGTTTATATGTTTGGTGGTGAGCTGTAGGTTTATATGTTTGGTGGTGAGCTGTAGGTTTATATGTTTGGTGGTGAGTTGTAGGTTTATATGTTTGGTGGTGAGTTGTAGGTTTATATGTTTGGTGGTGGGCTGTAGGTTTATATGAGTGTTTGGTGGTGTGCTGTAGGTTTATATGTTTGGTGGTGTGCTGTAGGTTTATATGAGTGCTTGGGGGTGAGTTGTAGGTTTATAGGAGTGTTTTGTGGTGAGTTGTAGGTTTACATGAGTGTTTGGTGGTGAGCTGTAGGTTTATATGAGTGTTTGGTGGTGAGCTGTAGGTTTATATGTTTGGTGGTGAGCTGTAGGTTTATATGTTTGGTGGTGAGTTGTAGGTTTATATGTTTGGTGGTGAGCTGTAGGTTTATATGTTTGGTGGTGAGTTGTAGGTTTATATGTTTGGTGGTGAGCTGTAGGTTTATATGTTTGGTGGTGAGCTGTAGGTTTATATGTTTGGTGGTGAGCTGTAGGTTTATATGTTTGGTGGTGAGCTGTAGGTTTATATGTTTGGTGGTGAGTTGTAGGTTTATATGTTTGGTGGTGAGCTGTAGGTTTATATGAGTGTTTGGTGGTGAGCTGTAGGTTTATATGTTTGGTGGTGAGCTGTAGGTTTATATGTTTGGTGGTGAGTTGTAGGTTTATATGTTTGGTGGTGAGTTGTAGGTTTATGTTTGGTGGTGAGTTGTAGGTTTATATGTTTGGTGGTGAGCTGTTGGTTTATATGAGTGTTTTGTGGTGAGTTGTAGGTTTACATGAGTGTTTGGTGGTGAGCTGTAGGTTTATATGAGTGTTTGGTGGTGAGCTGTAGGTTTATATGTTTGGTGGTGAGCTGTAGGTTTATATGTTTGGTGGTGAGTTTTAGGTTTATATGTTTGGTGGTGAGCTGTAGGTTTATATGTTTGGTGGTGAGTTGTAGGTTTATATGTTTGGTGGTGAGCTGTAGGTTTATATGTTTGGTGGTGAGTTGTAGGTTTATATGTTTGGTGGTGAGCTGTAGGTTTATATGTTTGGTGGTGAGCTGTAGGTTTATATGTTTGGTGGTGAACTGTAGATTTATATGAGTGTTTGGTGGTGAGCTGTAGGTTTATATGTTTGGTGGTGAGCTGTAGGTTTATATGAGTGTTTGGTGGTGAGCTGTAGGTTTATATGAGTATTTGGTGGTGAGCTGTAGGTTTATATGAGTGTTTGGTGGTGAGCTGTATGTTTATATGAGTGTTTGATGGTGAGCTGTAGGTTTATATGAGTGTTTGGTGGTGAGCTGTAGGTTTATAGGAGTGTTTGGTGGTGAGTTGTAGGTTTATATGTTTGGTGGTGAGCCGTAGGTTTATATGAGTGTTTGGTGGTGAGTTGTAGGTTTATATGAGTGTTTGGTGGTGAGCTGTAGGTTTATATGTTTGGTGGTGAGCTGTAGGTTTATATGAGTATTTGGTGGTGAGCTGTAGGTTTATATGTTTGGTGGTGAGTTGTAGGTTTATATGTTTGGTGGTGAGCTGTAGGTTTATATGAGTGTTTGGTGGTGAGCTGTAGGTTTATATGAGTGTTTGGCGGTGAGCTATAGGTTTATATGTTTGGTGGTGAGCTGTAGGTTTATATGAGTGTTTTGTGGTGAGCTGTAGGTTTATATGAGTGTTTGGTGGTGAGCTGTAGGTTTATATGAGTGTTTGGTGGTGAGCTGTAGGTTTATATGAGTGTTTGGTGGTGAGCTGTAGGTTTATATGAGTGTTTGGTGGTGAGCTGTAGGTTTATATGAGTGTTTGGTGGTGAGCTGTAGGTTTATATGAGTGTTTGGTGGTGAGCTGTAGGTTTATATGAGTGTTTGGTGGTGAGCTGTAGGTTTATAGGAGTGTTTTGTGGTGAGTTGTAGGTTTATATGTTTGGTGGTGAGCTGTAGGTTTATATGAGTGTTTGGTGGTGAGCTGTAGCTTTATATGAGTGTTTGGTGGTGAGTTGTAGGTTTATATGTTTGGTGGTGAGCTGTAGGTTTATATGAGTGTTTGGTGGTGAGCTGTAGGTTTATATGAGTGTTTGGTGGTGAGCTGTAGGTTTATATGTTTGGTGGTGAGCTGTTGGTTTATATGAGTGTTTTGTGGTGAGTTGTAGGTTTATATGAGTGTTTGGTGGTGAGCTGTAGGTTTATATGTTTGGTGGTGAGCTGTAGGTTTATATGTTTGGTGGTGAGCTATAGGTTTATATGTTTGGTGGTGAGCTGTAGGTTTATATGTTTGGTGGTGAGCTGTAGGTTTATATGTTTGGTGGTGAGCTGTAGATTTATATGAGTGTTTGGTGGTGAGCTGTAGGTTTTTATGAGTGTTTGGTGGTGAGCTGTAGGTTTATATGAGTGTTTGGTGGTGAGCTGTAGGTTTATATGTTTGGTGGTGAGCTGTAGGTTTATATGTTTGGTGGTGAGCTGTAGGTTTATATGAGTGTTTGGTGGTGAGCTGTAGGTTTATATGAGTGTTTTGTGGTGAGTTGTAGGTTTATATGAGTGTTTGGTGGTTTGTTATTATTCATACTTTTAAACCCATAAGTAAGATAATACTTTTTTTAAATGTCCAGATCCCAAACTAGTTGAGTTCCTGAGGGCCAAGAGAAAAGCTAAAGAAGAACAAGGGAGACAAGCAGGGGATGTCCCAGAGCAGGCCAGGACTTTCTCTGTGCAAAAAGAAAAGAGAAAGCAGCTGAAGAAAGGTGCTGGAAACTTGTGTCTGTCATAGTCCGCTGGTGTCAATATTGGTGTGTCCTGGAAACTTGTGTCTGTCTTAGTCCAATGTTGTCATTATTGGTGTGTCTTGGAAACTTGTGTCTGTCATAGTCCAATGTTGTCATTATTTGTGTGTCCTGGCTCTGGCCACTTGTTAGCTTTATGTGTGCCTGGTCTGATCAGGTCAGTTGTATACTAAGTGTGTCTGTCTTGTTGGGTTGTTTCTGGAAAAATCATAGAACATCAGCCGGTTAATACCCAGTTGACAGTACCATATAACTTGGTAACCAACTGACTGTAACCATTTAACTCTGTAACCATTTAACTCTGTAACCATTTAACTCTGTAACCATTTAACTCTGTAACCAGCTGACCCTGAGCTTGACCTGCCTGTCAAACCTGACAAGAACTGGGTCCACATGACAACTGTTGAAAAGGACAAACTGGAGTGGATGAAAGATCTACCACCCCCGTCCTCCTTATCATCTGAGGTTTGGCTCAATACATGTTTCTAGTCTTGGTCAACCTTTTTATATTGGAGCAGATTGAGATAGTTTTTGAACAAATTAAAACAAACCTAAGTATTGCTTAGTTTAGGGAAGTGTAGGTATGTGGACTGTTGTTGATGGTATAATTATTTTTAACGTGTCCCAACTCCAACGTTAGAGACATGTAGCTATTAACTTGAGTCAGTATATTAAAGTCTATGTATTGCTTCTTTATTAAATTCACAACTTCAGTACACAACAGATAACAGTCCAGCTTAAGTTTACATTTTATAGCCTTAATGTTGAACCTCCAGTTCCTATGCCACTGATGTATTTTTGTACATTTCTTACAATGAGAAATTTAAACAAAGGGGTTTCTAGTCTGTCCCTTCTTAAATGTTTACAACCATTGTTTACTTTAATAAAATCTGTAACACAATCTTAACATTGAGTAATGTAACTATGAATGTATTTGTTTTAATGTTATTAATATCTCCAGAACAACTTTATGAAAGATGGTGGTTGTTTCACCTTTGTTTTCACCTGTGTTGTGTGTATCTAGACAGGTAGAGCTGCCAGGTTTGACTTTAAAGGTAACCTCCTGCCAGTGGACGTGGATCTACCTGTCAACATGGGACTCCACCATCATGGGGAGGAACCTGAGGTTGGTTTGGTGCTAACTTAGTGCAGTCTAACTTTCATGTATTTAGATTGTATTTAGTGCAGTCTTAATTTCATGTATTTAGATTGTACTCAGTACAGTCTAACTTTCATGTATTTAGATTGTACTCAGTACAGTCTAACTTTCATGTATTTAGATTGTATTTAGTGCAGTCTAACTTTCATGCATGTAGTTTGTATTTAGTGCAGTCTAACTTTCATGTATTTAAATTGTATTTAGTGCATTCTAACTTTCATGTTTTTAGATTGTATTTAGTGCAGTCTAACTTTCATGTATTTAAATTGTATTTAGTGCAGTCTAAATTTCATGTATTTAAATTATATTTAGTGCAGTCTAATTTTTATGGAATCAAATCATATTTAGTTCAGTCTAATTTTTATGGAATCAAATTATATTTAGTGCAATCTAATTTTTATGGAATCAAATCATATTAAGTGCAGTCTAATTTTTATGGAATCAAATCATATTTAGTGCAGTCTAATTTTTATGGAATCAAATCATATTTAGTGCAGTCTAATGTGATCAAATCAGCCTGTGAGAGTTGATTTGTGTTTCTTACAAGCTTCTATATCTATTTGACTGTGTGTAGAGAGCTGGCTACACACTGGAAGAGCTGTTTCAACTGGCCAGAAGTTCTAACCTACAGCAGAGGTCCCTCGCACTTCACACCCTTGCCAGGGTAGTTTCTAATGTAAAAGTTTTTTATTCTATTTTTTTCAATTTTTAGTTCGTCTTTAATCAGAGAATTTTGGAATGTACTCAGTTCAATTGTATACCATAACATATTTAAAAGTATTTGTTTTAAAATAATTTCATTAATAATGCACCATTAAATCTACTAGGCTAAATCCGGAGTTTATGTGGGGAAAGTTGAAACTCCCATAATTCCTGCAATTTTAGCTGGCGGAGCTGTGATTTTGTTACGCTGGGCTCTTGATGACAGTGTGTCAGGGGCCATCACTGCAGCCATTGATGCTCTACATGCCCTTCTGTTTAACCCCTTGGATGAGGTTAGTTTTCTTCAGTAATTTATTACTTCAAGTTAAAAGCACAGTCCAAGTATAGCCAAACATTTTTAACATCTCTAAAAAGCCATTGATACAAACTTGGACCTGGTACCAGGGCAATGTCCTCCCTGCTTTTACTGTCACTGTTTAACTTGATGCCATCTCTAGGAAGCCATTGACCTAACATGGACCTGGTACCAGGACAATGTCCTCCCTGCTTTAACTGTTTAACTTGATGCCATCTCTAGGAAGCCATTGACCTAACATGGACCTGGTACCAGGGCAATGTCCTCCCTACTTTAACTGTTTAACTTGATGCCATCTCTAGGAAGCCATTGACCTAACATGGACCTGGTACCAGGGTAATGTCCTCCCTGCTTTAACTCCCACTGAAACACTAGAGAAAGAGTCGCAGCCAGAGGATATGGATGAAGAAAACAAAGAGGTTGAGACTGATGCTGATGTCATTAAGAGAGATGTAGTTCAGGTACAAAATATTTTCTTACCCAGACACCCATCTTAGAATTCCATACATTGCCTCAAATAACTGGTAAAGCCAGAGAAACTGCTGTGAATTGTTGAATCATTCCGCCCAAATGTCATTTAAAAAATTTCTTTCCTCAACTTAAGTAAATTAATGTTTAGGATAAATGGGTTGCTAAATTGCAAGTTTTGGAAGTTCTGGAGCCTGTATGTGGTCCCTGATCACACCCAGCTGTAACAAAGACCTTATTCATTAGGGACATGATGCTGACCACACAATCCTTTCACATGCTGAGCTCAAAGATACAGACAAACCTTCATGTCTTAGGGAACTTTTCTTACCTCCTTATGGTACATAAACAGTTTGCAACAAGTTGTTTTTTTTTTGTTCAGGCCCTTGTGACCCGCATGGAGCTCCTCACTCGCTTCCGCTACATACTAGTGAGTGTCAGACCTCAGGCCAGCACTGTCGTTCAGATGCTGGAGATATTGAGGAGAGTCGCTCAACACTCGGCTACATTGGCATACGAGGTCAATACATTTTTACAGCTTTATTTTCTTATGTCGTATTGAGGATTTTATTGATGCACTTCTGCTTTCAAATAATTTAAATAAAAAAACTTCTTGTGATCCTTTTCATGTTGGTAGCTCTAACTTGTCTTACAGATAGAGAAGTGTCCCGGATTATTAGAGAAAATTGTACAAGACTTTCTACCAACTGCTTGGTATATTGAAGGTGGGTTTTATATTTTACCCTGTTACAAATAATTACTCTGTCCAACTAGTTACAATGTATTAGTTCCAGTTAAGTTTTTTTAAAATATTAAAACTTTTCACTGATAACTTACTAAGACAAGTTTTTTTTTCATTTCTGTAATAATGTCCATTAGAAGCTGGTCAGCCTGTCCACAACGTGTATGGTGTTCCACTTCCTGCTGCGCTGCGACTGATGCGGGTGCTGTGTCAGAGTGGAAGGAACATGGCTTGTATCCTGGTAAACAGACAGTCCAACACATTTTTAAAAGTCTAGTGGCTAAGCTCAGCAAAATAAAATTTGTCCCCCATCATTTAGCTTCACACAATTATTAAATTGTTTTAATAATTGTTTGCTTTATTTTTATTCTCTTGAAAAATATTTACAGACTTCAAAGTTTCAACTGGTCATTAAAATCTTGCGGTATCTAGCAGTGCCTGTCAGGTAACAAATTTCATTGACCTAATTGACCTAATTAATTTATAACTGTTTTTGATTAATGCAGTCCTTTTTGAGGTAATCTTTTTATGAACAAATAATTTATTTCACCAGCGATTTACAGCTTCCATCATCAGAGGCTACCCTGCTTCATGCTGAAGCTTTTGCTTTATGGAGAGTTTGTGCTACCTATGGTTTTGCTGTTCAAGCTTATTTGTGAGTAGCTATTAACATAAATTATAGTTTGTTATACTAGTGATGAAGCCATGACATACATCTACTATTATAAAACATTGTCCACTTTGTATTCCAGTGACTTGTACCCTAACATTGTCCACTTTGTATTCCAGTGACTTGTACCCTAACATTGTCCAATTTGTATTCCAGTGACTTGTATCCTAACATTGTCCAATTTGTATTCCAGTGACTTGTATCCTAACATTGTCCACTTTGTATTCCAGTGACTTGTACCCTAACATTGTCCAATTTGTATTCCAGTGACTTGTATCCTAACAATGTCCACTTTGTATTCCAGTGACTTGTACCCTAACATTGTCCACTTTGTATTCCAGTGACTTGTACCCTAATATTGTCCACTTTGTATTCCAGTGACTTGTACCCTAACAATGTCCACTTTGTATTCCAGTGACCTGTACCCTAACATTGTCCACTGTGTATTCCAGTGACTTGTACCCTAACATTGTCCACTTTGTATTCCAGTGACTTGTATCCTAACATTGGCCAATTTGTATTCCAGTGACTTGTACCCTAACATTGTCCACTTTGTATTCCAGTGACTTGTACCCTAACATTGTCCACTGTGTATTCCAGTGACTTGTACCCTAACATTGTCCACTTTGTATTCCAGTGACTTGTATCCTAACATTGTCCACTTTGTATTCCAGTGACTTGTACCCTAACATTGTCCACTTTGTATTCCAGTGACTTGTACCCTAACATTGTCCACTTTGTATTCCAGTGACTTGTATCCTAACATTGTCCAATTTGTATTCCAGTGACCTGTACCCTAACATTGTCCAATTGTATTCCAGTGACTTGTATCCTAACATTGTCCAATTTGTATTCCAGTGACTTGTACCCTAACATTGTCCACTTTGTATTCCAGTGACTTGTACCCTAACATTGTCCACTTTGTATTCCAGTGACTTGTACCCTAACATTGTCCACTTTGTATTCCAGTGACCTGTACCCTAACATTGTCCACGCCGTGGGTAAGCTGGAAAGTACATGCTCCCCTGACCAACCACCCAGCTCAGACGTCAGAAGTGACCACACAAGATTTGATGTTGGGCTGATTAGTGTGCTGGAGAAAATTGTTTCTCTGGCTGGAGATTCAAAACAAGTGCAGGGTTTGAAAAAGTTAGTTCCTTTTAGTGCTGAGTTTCCAAAAGCCTGTCATTATTAAATGATCCTGCAGTTTTTGACTGTTTCATTGTGCAGTTCTAGCATTAGACTCAAATAAAATCCTTCCATGTATTTAAATTTATTTTATTCGTTTCTAAAGTTTAAATGTTTGATTTCATAATAATAATTATGTCATTTATCCATTTTAAATTAGTATCTATGTTTTATGTCCTCTTTTCTCAGCCATAATGAGAGCAGTTTTAAGGAAGTTGTTCAGCCAGACATCAACTGGAGTCATGTGACAGCTTTAAATCATCCAATCAAACGATGTCTTGTTCAGCTGTTGAGAGACATAGGATCCAGCTATCCCATCCATGTAACTTTAGTTTGCCTTTCTAAATCACTAGACAATTTTATTCCATTGTTTTGTAGTCATGTGGTTAATTTTAAAAGGCAGTAATCACATCAGTTAGCTATTTTAAAAGCCAACTTTCTTATTGACATAAGTGAAACTTTAATTACAAATGAAAAGAAATATATATAAAAGATGGTTAATTTATTTTTCCCCCCAGAAACAAAGTTTACATTTACCCACTGTGTGCATCAACTTTATGGCAACTTATTACGAGGTAGAAAGTAAAAAGGTCAAGTATTTTTTTTCATTTTTAACTTAAGCACTCGGCAAAAAAATAAATTCAACTCTTCCAACTTTTATTATATCAAATATTTTAAGGCCTGACATATGGACAGTGTAAAGACATAAATATTGTAGTTTTATGTAGCATGTCGTTTATTTTGTAAATGTGACTGAAAGTTTGATTGTTGGAACAGCCAAGAGGTGTGGCTGTAGTGTGTAGTTTTATGTAGCATGTCATGTGTTTTGTAAATGTGAAAGTTTGATTGTTGGAACAGCCATGTATTGTGGCTGTAGTGTGTAGTTTTGTGTAGCATGTCATGTGTTTTGTAAATGTGAAAGTTTGATTGTTGGAACAGCCAAGTGGTGTGGCAGAGATGACAAATCTGGAACAAATTGAAGAGCTCTGTGAGACATGTCTTGCTCCATTCTGGTCTTCATTTGGTCTAACTGTCATCACAGAAAATCTTTGGTAAGTTTCCGTTTGTTTTTAGAATATTTAGTTGGTTTTTAAATTTTATACTAAGCAGAATGGTTTTATAGATTTAGTAAACTTCAGATAGAAAAAAATTGATTTTGTTATCACTCTTATTTTCCATGTGTTAATGTAAGTATAGTTAGATATTTAAAATTTACTACAACAAATTTTCAACAGTGTTACTTTAAATTCTGATGTAAACATTGCCTATATTTTTTTACAATGAGGTTAATAGATTTCTTTCCTTGTCTTATTCAAAGGCACTTTTATACAATAATTCTTTTGATAGATAAGGGGATTTGCCCAACATTGAACTTGTCTGCCACTTACTTAACTACTTCCAAAAGAATGGCTGCAGTTGGCCACAAGACAGAAGGATTTAACCAATGATTTATTTCAGTTCTCATTCTAACATCTTGGTGCCAAAAGCTAATGAGCCAGTGGAACAAGCCAGTAGCCTGCCAAGCTTGGGCGTGTTTAAATTTGCAGACAGTGAAGGGGGAGACAAGCAGCAAGAAAACTGGAAGATGAACCTGCCCCTCCTGTTACCCCACTCGCCATTTGGATTTATCTCCTCTTTACTCCGGCTGGCACTGGTTTTATGTAAACGTCATAAAGGATTGATAAACAAGGTGGACAATTTTAAGTTCGCTTTATTTATTAAGATTTATGAGTATGTATATTAATGTTTTTCAAATAAAAAGTTAACAGTAAAAGTTATTAATTACCTGAAAGTGTAGATAAAAAAAGCTCTTCTGCTTCTCTGACAACAGCATATGAAATAATTAGTTAGTCATAAAAGCCATATTTTGTTTCACTAACTTTCCTCATTAGAGATTAAGCGAACAAAATTATCATATTCTAAACTTTAAAAAGTTGACCTTCAGAATATAAATGTAGTGCTAAGTACAATTTCACATACTGAATATAATTTCACGTACTGTGTATAATGTCATGTATTGAGTATAATTTCACGTACTGTGTATAATGTCACGTACTGTGTATAATGTCATGTTTTGAGTATAATTTCATGTACTGTGTAAAATGTCATGTATTGAGTATAATTTCATGTACTGTGTATGTCATGTATTGAGTATAATTTCATGTGCTGTGTATAATGTCATGTATTGAGTATAATTTCACGTACTGTGTAAAATGTCATGTATTGAGTATAATTTTACGTACTGTATCTAATGTCATGTATTGAGTATAATTTCATATACTGTGTACAATATCAAGTATTGAGTATAATTTCACATACTGTGTATAATGTATTAAGTATAATTTCACCTACTGTATATAATGTCATGTATTGAGTATAATTTCACGTACTGTATATAATGTCATGTATTGAGTATAATTTCACCTACTGTGTATAATGTCATGTATTGAGTATAATTTCATGTACTGTATTTAATGTATTGAGTATAATTTCTTCCTTGTGCAGCTTCTAGAGCCCATCACCATGAACAAGGATATCCTGCAGTACATGAAGAAAACTACAGTGACCCCAACCACATACCTCAGCAATTCTCACTTCACTCAAGCTGAAAATCTGTGCCAGTATTTTTGGCTGAAATGTTGTTCCATTTTGGTAGGTTTTCTTGTTCTAATTTGGTAGGTTTTCTTGTTCCACTTTGGTATGTTTTGTTGTTCCACTTTGGTAGGTTTTCTTATCCATATATTTTTCTTTAAAGAACTCTAGGCCACTATACCCAAAGCATTTCATTTTGTTAGTCATCTTTAAAACATTGGGTTTTCTCCATTTTATTAGCTTTAGGCATGTTAAGATGTACCAGTAATGTAAAAGTAAGAAAAATGGTCTAACCTGTTTGATTACAATTTAAACCTCTATGAAAGCTACCAACAAAAATTTAAAATATTGTCAACATTTTCCCCTTTTTTTGTTCAGCCGTGTCCTGACATGAGCACAGCCCACAAAGTGGCCTTGAACCTGTTGTCCAGACTGCACTACGGAGATGAGCATCTTGTCCATGACCTCATGTCCACCATCATATTTGCCCCGTCTTTCATTAGGTAACCAATACACTTTTTCATTTGGTAACCACTAGTCTCACATTGCTGTGTACAAAATATACTGTATAGTAATTAGAACAGAGTCTGCCATGACTGTCTTCCCTTTCTTTTTAAAATAAAATTAATATCATTAAGTAAAAGATGTTTTTGGGAATTAAAAAAGATCAATTGAGATAAAATTAATAAACTTCTGGTTAAATGCATTTTTCCAACAGAATTTTTATATCACAAACATGCCTCCCATTATTTGCCTTGACGCACCTCTTTAATAATTGTTACTTATTTAGCTTCATAGAGACATTGTTAAAGCCATCTGTTGCCATATAAATTAGAAAGATGTTTGCCATGCATATATTGAATTTATTTTTCCTAATAATTTAAAAAAAATATTTCTGTTTGAAGTGAAGGAGAAGAGATCCAGCTAGCTTCTCAAGCCATGTCAACTATGAGCCTTACTGAAACTCTACACTTGAAGAGTGCTACTCAAGAGCAGATAAACATCAACCAATGTCAGTTATTGCAAGAAACATATTCTTCCTTGTCAAAAATCAGAGGACACTTCCTGATGGCATTAGGTGGGATGGAAAAGGCAGTTCAAAACTCAAGGTAAGATACTTTAAAAATTGTATTTCATCAACAATAAAATGTAGAACTATTAATTTCTAAAAATATTTGTTTGATAAAACTTTACTATAAATTTAATTCTTTTTTTTTTTTAAATGTTATCAAACGGGAAACTAAATAGTTGAACCCATAACCTGCTAAAACAATTATTGTATGAAATCTTCAGAAACCTGCTGTGTGGAAACCCCTCTGCCATCTTATCACAGATGATCAAAAATGGAAATGAGATTTTAATGCCAAAAGATTGGATCTATATGCCTCTCATCCATGTATACAATAATGCTAGTCAAGGGTAAGTGTGAGGGTGGGGGTTTTGGGGATCTTCCGCCAGTTGTTAGGGTGGGGAAAAACAGCATGCACCACCAAATGTGAGAGTAGGGTGATGAAGATGAAGATGAAGAGAATCCAACACACACGTTCAAGTCAAATATAATGTTCTTTATTAAAAATGAACACAATCAACTTCCTACTTAACTAGCCTATTCTATTCTATACTATCTACTACTACTACTAACTACGCACTCCAATGACCAATCGTAACATACTATCTTTAACTCTCTACATATTTATGTCCATTCTCCTACCCTACCTAACTATCAATTCCTGGCCTAGCTGCAGACTGACACTTCAGTCGTCAGCTGACCGTCCCACGTGACCGATCAACTCCTGTATTTTCATTGATCTCTCTAACCAACTAGCTATAGTCTGTTTCTATTAACTTCTTCTACTTGACCTATCTGACCTAAATTAGCGTCATCACAGTAAGCCATTGTTAAAACTGTTCTGCCAGTTGTTTTTTTCCACACCTTCATTCACACACATTTAGTTTTCTTGCTTTTTCAAGACACTTTTGTTAAATAATATATTTTGATTTCTATAAATTAAACAATGAAAAAAGTTGTACAGCAGTATGTGTGACACCTTAGATCACTTTGTCTCCAGGGGTTCCATATCAGGAGTCAGCATGTCCCCCCAGTGCATTGCTATGGTTACCAGTGTTTTGCAGTGGAGTTATGCAATGGAGATTTGGAGGAGTGTGGAGATAGAGAAAATATCTGTCACAGTTAGAATATCCAGGGTTCTGTGTGCCTTTATAGCTGGTAGGTTGAGTGATTGCTCATAGAATATCCAGGGTCCTGTGTGCCTTTATAGCTGGTAGGTTGAGTGATAGCTCATAGACTAGGGTCCTGTGTGCTTATATAGCTGGTAGGTTGAGTGATAGCTCATAGACTAGGGTTCTGTGTGCTCTTATAGCTGGTAGGTTGAGTGATAGCTCATAGACTAGGGTCCTGTGTGCTTTTATAGCTGGTAGGTTGAGTGATAGCTCATAGACTACGGTTCTGTGTGCTCTTATAGCTGGTAGGTTGAGTGATAGCTCATAGACTAGGGTTCTGTGTGCTCTTATAGCTGGTAGGTTGAGTGATAGCTCATAGACTAGGGTCCTGTGTGCTTTTATAGCTGGTAGGTTGAGTGATAGCTCATAGACTATCCAGGGTCCTGTGTGCTTTTATAGCTGGTAAGTTGAGTGATAGCTCATAGACTAGGGTCCTGTGTGCTCTTATAGCTGGTAGGTTGAGTGATAGCTCATAGACTAGGGTCCTGTGTGCTTTTATAGCTGGTAGGTTGAGTTATTGCTCATATAACAAACTACTAGGCAGCAGTTGTTTGATTTTGGAGTTTTCTCTCTTAGTTGGGTTGCTGTCCCCATTGAGCCTCATCTGCCCAGGGTTCAAACATGAGACTTTTCAGTTTAGCACTCATGAGCTTTACCAACCCATAGAGTTTCTTCTAAGGATTTGTAATCTTGAATCCCCCCCTCCCCCATATGATTGACCTGTACCTGTAGGTGCTGATCTATTTTTGGAAAGACCAGTCCACCAATACCTGGCTGGCCTGCTCAGGGTCCTGAGTTCACACAAACTGCTGGATAAAATGGACTTTGAAGAAAAAATTCCAGGAATCACATCATTTTATGACCTGTAAGTTTCATTTTTTAGAGAAATCAAAACAAAAACCAACTGTTAAGGTTTTGGTAACCCTTTGTCCCTCTGGACATAAGGTGTTTTAAACTAACATACGCTTTCTAATATATGTCTTGATGGTCAGTTAACTGTCTAGCTGACTATGACCTCTCCATATGAGATGGTCAGCAATATGTCAAGCTGGCTTTTTAAAACACAAATACCTCTTATAGTTATGATAATGGTCAGGGTTAGGTACAGGTTAGTATTAGGTTAGTCATTATTTAAAAAATAGCACTGAATATATTCTGTTTGCACTTGAAACTATATTAATTTCATCCCTCCAGTTACCAAGAGTTCTTGGACCACTACGAGGCCGTGTCCTTTGGTGACCCAGTGTTTGGAATGTATGTGTTGCTGCCCCTGCAGCAGAAACATAGTCCTATGCTCAGGAAGGCTGTGTGGGGGGAGAGGAGGAAGATGCTGAGGACCTTGAGAGTCCCCCTAGAGGAGGTTAGCGTTAGAGTTCACTTTTCAAAATAAAAAGTGAAATCTTTATCAGAAAATAAATAAATTACTTTATATTGTCTTGTATTTTGTAAATGGTTTTGTGCTATTCTTTTGTTTTGTTTGAAATGGTTTTGTATTGTGTTTGTTTGAAATTGTGTTCTGTACTCTGTTAGATGCTGACACCCCTACACAACTGGTTCTGTACTGTTTGATGCTGACACCCCTACACAACTGGTACTGTACTGTTTGATGCTGACACCCCTACACAACTGGTACTGTACTGTTTGATGCTGACACCCCTACACAACTGGTACTGTACTGTTAGATGCTGACACCCCTACACAACTGGTACTGTACTGTTTGATGCTGACACCCCTACACAACTGGTACTGTACTGTTAGATGCTGACACCCCTACACAACTGGTACTGTACTGTTTGATGCTGACACCCCTACACAACTGGTACTGTACTGTTTGATGCTGATACCCCTACACAACTACTCTGT
Organism: Physella acuta; assembly: GCF_028476545.2. NCBI lineage: Eukaryota > Metazoa > Mollusca > Gastropoda > Physidae > Physella > Physella acuta. The sequence goes on from NW_026733318.1 coordinate 83,717, forward strand.
TAGATGCTGACACCCCTACACAACTAGTTCTTAGTTCTGTACTCTGTTAGATGCTGACACCCCTACACAGCTGGTTCTGTACTCTGTTAGATGCTGATCCCCCTACACAACTGGTTCTGTACTCTGTTAGATGCTGACACCCCTACTCATCTGGTTCTGTACTCTGTTAGATGCTGACACCCCTACACAACTACCTGGAGCCTGAGGAGACAGATGTTGAGCTGTTGCAGCTGTACACCTCATCATTGGTGACCAAAGCTGTGCAGCCTGTCTGGTCACCTGTGATGTATCTGTTGGCTGTCTACCATCTCAACAGGTTTATCTACATCTCTCAGCAGGATGATAAAGTTGAAGTGAGGAAGCACATCTGGTCACAGATAGTTAAACATAAAGATCAGGTTGGTAGAAAGTACTTTTTGTAAACATTTGGCCCCCTTGTTTTGTTTATGGTATAGATGATGCATAATAATTTGCCAACAGCTGCTTGGATATAAATCAGTTTGGTATCTTTTATCTTTATTTTATCAAAGCCTATTCCACAACCTCCTAAAACAATTTCTTGACAGTTAAGCACAAAAATTTTCAAATTCAACAGAGAAAGAAAGATTTTCTGATTGATTTCTCTCAAATTGTTGAAGTATCCCAAAATATCATCAGTTGGTACTCTCATTGTTGGTACTTCTCAATGTGTACATCAAACAATCCACTACAATGTCATCCAAAAAGTCATTGGTTGGTACTCTGTTGTCTTTGTCCATCCTTACAACCTCCCATGTGTACATCAAACAATCCACTACAATTTACTTAGTAACAAAGATGCTAAGAGCAGTAAATGTGTTATAAAAATTGATGTGAACAGAAAGTTGTCTATCTTGGCTGAAAAATCTTTCTGACTTTCATCAGTAAGGTGGGAATGGGTACAAAGTTGATTGAAACTTATTTAGATTATATCATTTCCCCCACTCTACTATATTAATTTTCTTATTTAAAATGTGTATGGGTCAATATGACCCATGTTAGTATGGCAAGTAAAGTAAACCCAAACTAGCACATGTGCCAAATTTGATATTATTTTTGTGTTGAAATAAAGCATGTTTTGTGTAGTTAATGTATCTAGAAGCTCACAAGAATAAGTAACCAACTATAGTGTGCCATTGTCTGGTCAGTTTGACCCACCTAGTTAGGAAAAGTTTGAATAAATTTTAAAAAAAGTCTTTTATTTGCTAAGTTAAAATTTACATTAAATAAAGAGGAAAATGTTTAATCTATTCTTGTTGTGTTTTTTTTTTTACATCAGACATTTTGTTCTGTTTTTGGATTAAAGAGTGAGCTCATATACATGTTTTAAAAAACTAATGATTATTTTATAGATTTTTTTAAAGGTTGATTGGCTTAAATCAACAATTGATCATTGATTATTCTTAAATCAATGAAGGATATAGCCACAGTTTCAGAAAATCAATATTTATTTTTGTTTGTTCAGACTTAAAAACCAACAAGAGTAATTTCAAACATTTTAGATATTAGATGTATGTATTTTGTTTAAAATTAGAGCAAAAAATTAAAAACAGATTGTTAAAATTTTAAAGTAAAAGAAATATTAAACCCTTTGTAATAATAAGCTTTTAAATACAATAAAAATAAGAAATATAAAAAAACTTGCTTCCTTTAGTGAAAGCATTGGATTAAAATATGTAAGAGGTTACTTGAGAGACCAAAGTGTTTTACAAAACAAACCAAGTTTGTTTAATTTTTTTTTTTTTGGTGGATTTAAAAGCTTGTATTTTACAAAGGTTCTTATATTTCTTTTATTTCTTCCAACCCCCTCCCCCCCCCCCCCTTTTTTTTTTTACCCTTGTTGATTCTTCTAATCTTTGTTCCAGATGAACGATGTCATCTATTTTAAACAAGCCAACGTGACCTGCCCATATGGACTAGAACTGTATGATAGTCTGCCACCCACCAGACAAGCCATGTTTAACCAATTTTTGATTCAGTCAGTCTGACACATTGCTGATTTATACCATTTTAGAAAAGCTCATTTCTTCAAGACTTATTGTTGCAGGAAAATGTAAAGACGAAAAAAGTTTTGTTAAAAAAACATGTTGAGTTCCAAATCACTTATTTTGTTGTTGAATAAAATAAAAATGTTTGCTTGAAAAAAAACTATTGACTTATCTGTGACAGATTGTAAAATAAAAAAAGCAATAAAGTTTAATGAAGTAAGTTTTTGCTTGCACTGATAGGCAGGTTTTTTTTTTATGGTCCTCACCTGTCTAATCCTGACTTGTCAGTAAACTTGTTCATCAGCTAAACCCTGACGTTTAAATACAGCGGATTGAAATGTTTTTGTCAGTAAACTTGTTCATCAGCTAAACCCTGACATTTAAATACAGCAGATTGAAATGTTTTTGTCAGTAAACTTGTTAGAATGTCTACAGGACATGTGTGCTCAAAATTAAAATGTCTACAGGACATATGCTCACAATTAGAATGAACGTCTACCACCCCACATAAAACTAGTTACTACCTCTAATAAATAACCTACTTATTCTATTCGCTCCCATGCCCCCCCACCCTAAAATTCCTCCGTGCTGATTATCTCTCCCCCCCTCCTTTCATTCTGCCTGAAAAGCACATGGTGTCTATTTAGGCCTATAATTGGATTTTTTTTATTGACTTGAGACTTGAAGCTGACTCCCAATTGCTAGAAATGTGACCTTAATGTCGATACTACTCCCTATAACAGTCACTTTTCATGAGTATAATCGGCCCGCTATAAGATTTGAAAACGTGTGTAAAACCAGGCCTATTCCCTGTAAGTCTACCGCATGACTGCTCAAAGCCAAAAATTGTATGTTTGGATCCCGGGCTGGTGACTTGATGACGTTGTCCGTTCAGCTCAAATGGACACCAGTCACACAAGATTGGCCATAACCCATTCGTCTTTAGGTCACCTCACTCTTATCAAAGCGGATCTTTCAGCTTTAGTTTTTGTTAATTTTTGGCTATAGACATAGAACCTACAAAGAACTTACAAATAGGCACACAGACCCATGACTTAACTAATGATTGGCTTTCCTCAGTTTTCCCTTTTTTTTCTTATTCAAACAGGCGTAGCGACCCTTCACGGCGCCCGGGGACAAACTTTCGATTTGCACCCCCCCCCTCGAACTTTCGTTTTGCACCCCCTCCTCGAACTTTCTATTTGCACCCCCCCCCCCTCTAAGGTCGGCGCCCGGGGACATATGTCCCCGCCCCCCCCCCCCTACGCCTCTGTCTTCAAATCAACCCACGATTTCCAGCCCCCATCTATCGCATCAGCAGTGGGCCTACTGTTAGTATCATTAGGCATTCACCTACCATCATTAGGCCTACTCCTAGTATCATTTGGCCTATCCTAGTATCCTTAGGCCTACTCCTACAATTATGACGTAGGCTTATTATCATCATAGGGCCTTCACATACCATCAATAGGCCTACTATTAGCCTAGCATTAATAGGCCCACTACTACAAGTATTCTAGTCCTACATGTTCAGAGCTTATATCGTAAATTATTCAACTATAAAAACACTTGTCTTCTTATTGCAAATGTTTTGGTTCCAGCCATATTACTCCTGTATGAGTTGGACTAGGCTTACTAAGGACCTTAGTAAAAGTAATCGTTCAAAGCAAGTGTAATATAGGCCTACTGTATGCTTCCCAAAGGTAGGCCCGGCTTATATAGGCCCACTGTAGGCTTCACAAGGGTAGACTAGGTAGGCCTACTATGTAGGCTTCCCAAGGGTAATCCAGGCCTGTATATGCCTACGAGAAAGACGAAATAAAACAGTGGCATAACTCTACAGCTCTGCCCCAAGGGAATTTCTCAAGCAACAAATAGATATAATCTAATAGATATAGCCTACTTATTACTTCTTTGGAACACTGAAAATGATGTTCTCTTCACCGGTTAGAAACTGTCCTTTATAAATTTATAGCATTTAGAATATAGATCTAGGTCTATGGGACCCATCAAAATATATATCTTTAGTTATTTTAAGCTCCTGCAAAGTAATATTTTCATGTGCCCCCCCCCCCCCCCAGATAAACGTATTCTTTATGCTTTTTAGCAATGTTTAACTATAGAATCTAGATAGAATTAAAAATAAATAAATTACATATCCAGTTTACTTCACTAAAACTTAATACAAGATATTTTCAGTCATGGGGATGTTGCTCGATGGTAGAACGTTCGCTTTTCATGTGAGAGGCCCCCGGGTTCGATAAGTTCATTTATTTCCAGGGAGTTGTCCTACTTAGCCCCGAAATACTTTACTTTTTTCCCACATAGAGTATTATAGTCTAGTGTGACTCAAGATAAATAGGAATGCATTATTTTTTAAAGGTTTAGTACTGGCTCTTCATTGATGAGCATCATTCCATCACTGCCTCCCACCAAATTGGAATTGTTTCCGTAAGGTAACTAGTAAACTCATCATATAGGGCCTAATAAGCAAATTTTAACAGAAAATTTGTTAGGAAAGTTAGGTTTTATTTTGTAATAAATTGCATGCACAAAATGAGAAAACAAGAAACATCTATGATTTTTTAATGCTCATTAACTCATTATTTATAAGTTATAGTCTTAGTACTAGTATGCTAATAACTAAGGTGTAGTATTTTTCCAACAAATAAAAACTAAGAAGTTATTCATTATGGTATTTTTCATATTTTTCTCTCATTTATACGCATTTAAAATCTACTCGTTCGGTGTAACAAAAAAAGAAACGCAACTTTTATATTTCAAAATAATTAAATTTATTTTCATCGAAATAAATTAAAAGTATTTTTAAAGAGGGCTTTTACCCAGAGATCGATCCGGGCTACTTTGATCACGTGATGAACACAATTATGTTGTTGTGGTGAGGACGCCATTTTTTCTTGTAACCTGTAGGAAACGACTGACAATGCCATCATGTTCACCGTTGTTTTGTTTAATTAGCCAACATTTGCTGCAATGTGAATTAAGAAGTATTTAAATAAGGCTTGTCTTTGCCGCATACTTGTTTTTGTAGTCTTGATTTTTGTTATTGTTAGTTTAATGGCGAGTAAAGTCCAAGTTGCCACCTTCCCTCAGCAGCATGACTTCAACGTTGATGGTCATATTGTAGACCCGATTTATTCTCGGTGGAATATGGAAGAGGACGACGTAGCAGGTCAGTTGAAAGATGACAGTTTCAAGAAACGTGTAGAAGTGCTTGAACAGCTAATTATTACTGTTAAGCGAAATGGTGGACGTTTGCCGTATGCAGATGGAGAATCCATTTTCAGGAGTTTGGGGCTGGCTCTGTCAGATTCAAATTGGGAAATTAGAAACAAATGTATTCAGTTATTACAAGAAATCATTCCCAATCTTGGCGACGAGATTGACCGATATATGTCACTGGTTTTAAATAAACTGGTTACTAATATTGGGGATAGTAAAGTTACAGTCAGAAGGATGGTTGTACAAGCCCTCCATGCATACATGAAATATACTCATAACCTTCCATCTATTTTTGAAGCACTTGTAAACTTTGGACTAGAGAATGAAAACCCTGCAGTTAGAAGAGAAATGGTTACATCATTACCTATGTTATTAACCCAAGAATTCCTTACACAAGACTTGTCTAAAATTATCACATCCCTCGCCAAAAAACTGCTAGATACTTCACCTGAGGGAAATTTAAAAGAGAGCTCATTGTTAACTTTAAATCAGATTGAGCAGTTAGTTGATGAAAAAGTTTTTGCAGAATATTTGAAAAAGCTCTCAATGCCACTACAAAATTACTACTTACAATTGTCAGGAAAACATAGCAGTTATAATGACATTGATGGTGACTACCATCATAATTTGATGTATCAAGGGATAGGTAATATGAGAAATGACAGTCGAAGAGGTTATGTGGAAGAATCAGTTGAATTTGGTGTGGTACCTAGTCATGTACTTAGCAGAATAAATGACCAAAAAGATTTTAGGACCAGGGCTCAAGCTGTCGAAGAACTTAACAACATTATCAAAAACAAAACAAACCATGAAATCTCAACAAGCCTTATGCCACATATGAATCCTTTTCTTAGTTTTCTTAGTAATCTTTTGGATGACTCAAATTTCAAAATCACCCATGTGACACTAGAAATAATTCAAAACTTGGTGGAGAAAATGGATAAAAGTATAAACAATTTTCTTAAGCCTCTTAAATCTGCTTTGCTCAAAAGAATGGGGGATAACAAAACTGTAATAAGGCAACTTGTGATGACTATTGTAATAAAAATGATGAGAACTGCATCTCCACAAGCTGTCATCAATGTGATAGAAGATAATCTACAACACAAAAACTCACGTGTAAGACAGGAAACTATCAACTTTATTATAGCTGCTCTTTTGACTTTTCCTAGTTATGAATTTGACTTGTCAGCTATTTGCTATATAGTTGGACCAACATTGACTGATGTTAAAAGGGCAGTGAGACAAGCTGCTTTAGAATGTTTTGCTACACTTGCTCAGGGAATGGGATCTGGCCAGCTTCAGCCTCTTGTATCAGCAGTAGATCAAGTTGAGTTAAGTTCGGATGGGGAAGGGTTAATGGCTGCTGTACAAGCTCGGCTAGCCAGGAAGCAACTCCCTAAGTTAACCCAAGATGGACTGGTTGAGTATGCTACTCAGACTCCATCTTCAGCTACAGTGCGATCTTCTTCAGCACAGCAGAGTGCAGATACAGAGTGGATCATGGCAGTTGGAGCTGGCAGTGTTTCAAATACAGCCCGGACTGCTAGGTCAGACTCAATGGAAGTTGAATCAGTAAATGTATCTGCTAGATCAACACCAATGGCTTCTGAGACATCTGCTCCCACTTCTGCTCCAAGAAGATTTATGAGTGCTGGAAGGGGTAGAAACAAACTGCCATGGGAGGAAGACAGAGATGAGAGGATTGCACCATATAACAACCTCCCTAATGCTGCATTCAACCAGGTAACTTACATTCATTGAAGTCTGCTACATGCACTAATAATGCACACTCTTCTTTTGACAGTTGTACCTTCAATTCTGCACCTATCTTTCTAATTTCAACATAATACAATCAATTTGAAGTTCTTTTTGGCATTATGACCCCACTATTCTAACTTCTTGTATTATCTTTATTATCATTATCATAGTTATATTCTCTTTTTTTTGGGTCTTGGTAAAATGCAAAACATGAAATGTCGAGGCAGTAAATTTCAAGAAAAAAATGCGAGACATCAGATTCATTTGACTTTAAATGCGTTTGAGGCGAGCGGCTACATTATAGTTTTTATAACAAGAACAACTTTAAAAAGTGTTTAAAAATTAAAGTCAGTATCTAAGTTGATATATTGTAAATCATTGGCACGTTGGAATTTTTGGTGCAGTAAAATGTTTGCAGATATTATCACAGTTTATCCACATGAAGCCTACTAAATTACTAAACGGTTGGGGGTAAAATGCAAGACAAAATGTCACATGACAGGCCTTTTTCTCACCTACTTGCTATTTACCAACTTGCGATTTTGCATCACGCATTTTACCAAGCCCCCCTTTTTTGCACTTTAAAAGCAATAGAACAAAAAAAAATTTCTTTAGACATGGTTTGTTAATTTTGTTTGTATTGTATTTCTGGCATTAGGTATTACATTATTTTTTAGGCATAGAGAACTAATTTCCACAAAAATCTCATAAGAGTTACTTATTGAGTCATGATTTTACATCTGAATTTACTTTTAAAGTAACCCCAACTTTATCATCCATGCACATTTCAATTTCTCTTAGTTAGTATTACTTTTTTAATATGTCATTTTTTATGACAGATAGTTGATCTGACATATTGCATTATGGTTATATTATTCGAATATTTACAAAGTAAGGAAGCTATTGAGTACAATCTGCATTGTTGTCTATATTAAATAAGGTATCAAGAGTAGTAAAATCAGCACGAGCTGTGGTAAGTTTTATTAAACTTCATGCTAGCTGTTTAATGCCAATAAGTTTTTTTTTCAACTACAATATTGGCCGCTAAAGTGGGCTAACGCTAAAGGCTTTGTAGTTAAATATTATATTCTATAACTCAAGAATTAACCTTTTTTATAGCAATTTTTGCATTGATTTGAAATAAAACTGATTTTTATTTTATCTTCACTAAAGCATAAGTTGTGTATTATAATTGGCCTATTTCAGTTATATTATATGTTTTATTTTATGAAGTATAATGACTAGATTTTTTCAGTTAAATGTCTTTTCTTATAGAAACTAACACATTTCTTATTTTAGCAACTCTTTTTTAAGTTTGTTGGTAGTTGTGTTTGCAGCAAATAGTTTTAGTATATATCTTGTTCGCAAGTATGTAGAGAGCTGAGATTTAACTCAAGTGTGTTGGTAACAATATATATATATATATATATATATATATATATATATATATATATATATATATATATATATATATATATATATATATATATATATATATATATATATATATATATATATATATATATATAGTTGTCTCTACATTTTTGTTGAATTTTTCCTGATAATATTAAATGACCTTTCTATTGTTACGAAAATGTTTTTTTTTAATATAAAAAAATTCTTGGGACAATGGATGGAATGTCATACTCCTGTATACTGACTCATGTGTAAATACATGGCTAGAAATCCTACTTGGAATCTTGGCAAGGGGCATTGACTTAAAGAAACGAGAGATTCTTGTTTCTACCTTGTTCAAGTACATTAAAGAAGTTAAGCCAACAAACTTTGAGGAAGCCATGATTGTCTACTCCATAAAGATTGCCTTTTTCTGGTCTGGAGTCAAATATTTGCTTTATGAATGAACTACTCAGCTGACCTAGAATTCCTGGTTGTCTCCCCAAACTCTAGTCAGATAGCACTAAGTTAATTGTTGTTGAAACTTAGCATTTATAGTTTTACCTAGAATGCTATATAGTTTCTAAATAGCTTTCTTTTAGCATTAGTAACCAAACCTAGTTGCACTTTTATTTCATTAAAAATAACCATTTAACAAGTAGTCAATTTAAGTACACATTATCATTATTACAATAATGGCATTGTCTTACTTTTTAAAAATAATTATTAGCAATGAATTTATGTGAGGGATTTGATTAAAACATTGTTTTAGTTTTTAAAATAAATGTTTATAGGGATGTGACCATCAAAAGTTGTAAGACTACAGACACACAATTGGTTCATGTACGATAGTGTATGATGTCAGTCTCAATTTTGACATTTTGTGGAAAACATGTGTTGTGGTCCTATTAATTGTCATACAGCTTTAATATTTTTTATAACGTTTATTGCAATTAAAAGAAGAATTTAGAGTGTGAAGAGAAAAATTAGTATGTTTTAAACATAGTATTACAATATTTTTTTCAAGGATTTTTCCCATTACCAACCAGAAATGCATGCAAAGTATTAACCAATTTGAAGGGGGGGTGTTAACAGTACTCTGATTTGTGACCTCTATTTCTGTTTACATCATTGCTCGCTTACTACAGAATTGCTATTTGAGTATTTTTATCAGGGGTCATCCACAAATAACGTTACACACCAGAAGGGTGGGAGGAGAGTTTCAGAAAATGCGCCTACACACTTTTGCAATAATGCTAGAACCTAATTTAAGCAGTTCTGTAATGTAGCTATTTTTTTTTATTTCAATAAAATTCGTTATAGGCCTACTCAGTGTTACCATGCTCTGTAAAATTTTTTTCTCTAAAACTACAGTTTTGAGATGTGTGGTAAGCTTAGGTGTGACATCATTTTAGGTATTGGGACTTGGCTAATAGTAAAGCTGCGTTGCATTAAGGAGGGAGGGGAGGTAAAAAATTGCTAAATATCATGACGTTGCTTATGAGTGATTATGACATGGAAAACACAGACTACATATAAATCCAGTGCTTTATTTACACGTCACGATGGGGTTTTTAAACACGAGCACTGTTATCTTAATTTTACTGTTTACATGCAGGACACAAGTTTTAGTTTTATGTTAGTTTTAAAATATAAGCACTTCCATGTTAAATGTGGACGTCGACATAGACCCAAAAGTAATTTTTTTTGGGCCCCCTCCCACCTCTTCAGCATGGACGTCATTAATGGATGACCCCCTAAGACTACAGACACTAGACACACAATTGGTTCATGTATGATAGTGTATGATGTCAGTCCCAATTTTGACATTTTGTAGAGCTTTACTGTGGAAGATGTCCCACCAAAGCCCAGACAAACATGGATTGGAGATGGTGACATGCAGCAGAAGCAGAATATTCAAGAACGCCATTCACCTAAACGACGAACAACTGTCATGGTGCTTAATCCATCAGATGACACAGATAATGGTGAGAAAACAAATATTTATACCCGTTTGTCTCAGCCTTGTTGTAAAATTTACACATAAAAGTTTGTTGCTGTAACATTCACACATAAAAGTTTACTGCTGTAAAATTCACACATAAAAGTTTGCTGCTGTAACATTCACACATAAAAGTTTACTGCTGTAAAATTTACACAAAAGTTTGCTGCTGTAAAATTTACACATAAAAGTTTGCTGCTGTAACATTCACACATAAAAGTTTACTGCTGTAAAATTTACACAAAAGTTTGCTGCTGTAAAATTTACACATAAAAGTTTGTTGCTGTAACATTCACACATAAAAGTTTACTGCTGTAAAATTCACACATAAAAGTTTGCTGCTGTAACATTCACACATAAAAGTTTACTGCTGTAAAATTTACACAAAAGTTTGCTGCTGTAAAATTTACACATAAAAGTTTGCTGCTGTAAAATTCACACGTAAAAGTTTGTTGCTGTTTAATTCACACATAAAAGTTTGTTGCTGTAACATTCACACATAAAAGTTTGTTGCTGTTTAATTCACACATAAAAGTTTGCTGCTGTAACATTCACACATAAAAGTTTACTGCTGTAAAATTTACACATAAAAGTTTGCTGCTGTAAAATTTACACATAAAAGTTTGCTGCTGTAACATTCACACATAAAAGTTTGCTGCTGTAAAATTTACACATAAAAGTTTGCTGCTGTAAAATTTACACATAAAAGTTTGCTGCTGTAAAATTCACACATAAAAGTTTGTTGCTGTTTAATTCACACATAAAAGTTTGTTGCTGTAACATTCACACATAAAAGTTTGCTGCTGTAAAATTTACACATAAAAGTTTGCTGCTGTATAATTTACACATAAAAGTTTGCTGCTGTAACATTCACACATAAAAGTTTGCTGCTGTAAAATTTACACAAAAGTTTGCTGCTGTAAAATTTACACATAAAAGTTTGCTGCTGTAACATTCACACATAAAAGTTTGCTGCTGTAAAATTTACACATAAAAGTTTGTTGCTGTAACATTCACACATAAAAGTTTGCTGCTGTAAAATTTACACATAAAAGTTAGCTGCTGTAAAATTCACACATAAAAGTTTGTTGCTGTTTAATTCACACATAAAAGTTTGTTGCTGTAACATTCACACATAAAAGTTTGTTGCTGTTTAATTCACACATAAAAGTTTGTTGCTGTATTATGTTTTTGTAACATTGACACATAAAAGGCCAGCAATAAGATATTAAAAATCAGCTGTTCCAAGATGTAAAGTTTTAGTCATATTACCTCCAGTTAAGAAAAACCAAACAAATCTTGTGCACCAGATTTTAAAAAAATCTCTACTGACACTGAATTACATTTAAAATACATTTTGTTTTTAAATTGAAATGCCAAAAACATTTTTTTAACTGCAGAAGCAAATATTAAATAATTTTTTATAAATAAAAAGCTAATAATTTGAAAACAAAAAGTTTGATCATGGAAGAGCGTTGAACTTGCTAGAGTGTTTAAATAAATTTGTATGCCCCAAAATTAATTTTTTTGTGTCACCTATCATAACATTTATCTAAAAATCAATATTCTTTCTTCACCCAACCAGATCCCTAGATTTTAATGTAAAGGTAATTGTCACCCATTCATTTAATGCTACATTTATGTCTATTTTATTCTTGCCCCCATAAATCAATAAATATTCGGCATATCAATGAATACATTTATTTGAAGGTGTTTCTGATAATCAATAGCCCTGCATACATGAATATGGGGGCCTATGTTCTATAAAGAGATTTGTAAACACAGAGAATACATACTTTTTGTTGAATTCAGGAATCTAAAAATACATTTATAATTAAACCCTTTTTAGTTCAAATTGCTTTAAAGTTTTTAGATCCAACAAAAAGACAGCTGCACTTTGAATAGGTGTGCTATGTTTACAAATTCTTAACAGAACTAAATCTCCAAAACATTTTTGTTACCAAATAGAAAAACATGTAGCTATTTGCTGTTTTATTTAGTTTGGTTGGAGGCTTCCTCTTTTTATTATGTCTGTCTGTCTGTACAATGTGGGTTTGTGGATCTGCTAAATCATATTTGACCACCTTCTAATGCAGTTTTTTCATTCAAACCAGATGATTTCATTTCCAATGACAACACAATGATATCTAATTATTTTTGTATCTAATTAGATATTGCACATAATTGTTGATTAGTGTTAAGATCTCATTGGGTTTTTGAAGTAAATATTTTTTTAGAGATGTTGACAAGAACAGACAGAGCTTGTTTAGTTTTCATTAAAAAGTTTGTTATTATGTTTTTAGATTTGTTTATGTCAATTATATTGTGTGTTGAAACAGAATTTGTTGCTCCCCATCCATAGGCTCTTACTCTCAGCTGTATCAACAAAAACTGAGGCGCCAGCAGAATTTTTCTGTGAGAACATCCAGATCTGATGGTGAGTTGACACTTTCTCTTCTATCTATTCAATAGAATCATATGTTGTTGACACTTTCTCTTCTATCTATTCAAAGGAATCATACTTTTTTTATAAATCATATTTATGATTCTTTAAAAATATTTTTCCATGTCCATTATTTTGAGAGTGCCAGTTCGACCTAATTGTGCTATGTTGAATATGTTGACCATATAAACACTAGCTGGTGTATATGTTGTGGCTGAAGTTTAGCAAGTTGGCTAGTTACAATTAAAAAGTGTTAAATGTCATTGCACCTTACATGTCAGATCATAGAGAGCCTGTCATTACACCCTACATGTCAGATCATAGAGAGCCTGTCATTACACCTTACATGTCAGATCATAGAGAGCCTGTCATTACACCTTAATGTCAGATCATAGAGAGCCTGTCATTACACCTTACATGTCAGATCATAGAGAGCATGTCATTACACCTTACATGTCAGATCATAGAGAGCCTGTCATTACACCTTACATGTCAGATCATAGAGAGCCTGTCATTACACCTTACATGTCAGATCATAGAGAGCCTGTCATTACAGTGACACCCTACATGTCAGATCATAGAGAGCCTGTCATTGCACCTTACATGTCAGATCATAGAGAGCCTGTCATTACAGTGACACCCTACTTATCAGATCATAGAGAGCCTGTCATTACACCCTACATGTCAGATCATAGAAAGCCTGTCATTACACCTTACATGTCAGATCATAGAGAGCCTGTCATTACACCCTACATGTCAGATCATAGAGAGCCTGTCATTACACCCTACATGTCAGATCATAGAGAGTCTGTCATTACACCTTACATGTCAGATCATAGAGAGCCTGTCATTACACCTTACATATCAGATCATAGAAAGCCTGTCATTACACCCTACAAGTCAGATCATAGAGAGCCTGTCATTACACCCTACATGTCAGATCATAGAGAGCCTGTCATTACACCTTACATGTCAGATCATACAGAGCCTGTCATTACACCTTACATGTCAGATCATAGAGAGCCTGTCATTACACCCTACATGTCAGATCATAGAAAGCCTGTCATTACACCTTACATGTCAGATCATAGAGAGCCTGTCATTACACCCTACATGTCAGATCATAGAGAGCCTGTCATTACACCCTACATGTCAGATCATAGAGAGCCTGGCATTACACCTTACATGTCAGATCATAGAGAGCCTGTCATTACACCTTACATGTCAGATCATAGAGAGCCTGTCATTACACCCTACATGTCAGATCATAGAGAGCCTGTCATTACACCTTACATGTCAGATCATACAGAGCCTGTCATTACACCTTACATGTCAGATCATAGAGAGCCTGTCATTGCACCTTACATGTCAGATCATAGAGAGCCTGTCATTACAGTGACACCCTACATATCAGATCATAGAGAGCCTGTCATTACACGCTACATGTCAGATCATAGAAAGCCTGTCATTACACCTTACATGTCAGATCATAGAGAGCCTGTCATTACACCCTACATGTCAGATCATAGAGAGCCTGTCATTACACCCTACATGTCAGATCATAGAGAGTCTGTCATTACACCTTACATGTCAGATCATAGAGAGCCTGTCATTACACCTTACATATCAGATCATAGAAAGCCTGTCATTACACCCTACAAGTCAGATCATAGAGAGCCTGTCATTACACCCTACATGTCAGATCATAGAGAGCCTGTCATTACACCTTACATGTCAGATCATAGAGAGCCTGTCATTACACCCTACATGTCAGATCATAGAGAGCCTGTCATTACACCCTACATGTCAGATCATAGAGAGCCTGGCATTACACCTTACATGTCAGATCATAGAGAGCCTGTCATTACACCTTACATGTCAGATCATAGAGAGCCTGTCATTACACCCTACATGTCAGATCATAGAGAGCCTGTCATTACACCTTACATGTCAGATCATACAGAGCCTGTCATTACACCTTACATGTCAGATCATAGAGAGCCTGTCATTGCACCTTACATGTCAGATCATAGAGAGCCTGTCATTACAGTGACACCCTACATATCAGATCATAGAGAGCCTGTCATTACACGCTACATGTCAGATCATAGAAAGCCTGTCATTACACCTTACATGTCAGATCATAGAGAGCCTGTCATTACACCCTACATGTCAGATCATAGAGAGCCTGTCATTACACCCTACATGTCAGATCATAGAGAGTCTGTCATTACACCTTACATGTCAGATCATAGAGAGCCTGTCATTACACCTTACATATCAGATCATAGAAAGCCTGTCATTACACCCTACAAGTCAGATCATAGAGAGCCTGTCATTACACCCTACATGTCAGATCATAGAGAGCCTGTCATTACACCTTACATGTCAGATCATACAGAGCCTGTCATTACACCTTACATGTCAGATCATAGAGAGCCTGTCATTACACCCTACATGTCAGATCATAGAAAGCCTGTCATTACACCTTACATGTCAGATCATAGAGAGCCTGTCATTACACCCTACATGTCAGATCATAGAGAGCCTGTCATTACACCCTACATGTCAGATCATAGAGAGCCTGTCATTACACCTTACATGTCAGATCATAGAGAGCCTGTCATTACACCTTACATGTCAGATCATAGAGAGCCTGTCATTACACCCTACATGTCAGATCATAGAGAGCCTGTCATTACACCTTACATGTCAGATCATACAGAGCCTGTCATTACACCTTACATGTCAGATCATAGAGAGCCTGTCATTACACCTTACATGTCAGATCATAGAGAGCCTGTCATTACACCCTACATGTCAGATCATAGAGAGCCTGTCATTACACCCTACATGTCAGATCATAGAGAACCTGTCATTACACCCTACATGTCAGATCATAGAAAGCCTGTCATTACACCTTACATGTCAGATCATAGAGAGCCTGTCATTACACCCTACATGTCAGATCATAGAGAGCCTGTCATTACACCCTACATGTCAGATCATAGAGAGTCTGTCATTACACCTTAGATGTCAGATCATAGAGAGTCTGTCATTACACCTTACATGTCAGATCATACAGAGCCTGTCATTACACCTTACATGTCAGATCATAGAAAGCCTGTCATTACACTGTACATGTCAGATCATAGAGAGCCTGTCATTACACCTTACATGTCAGATCATAGAAAGCCTGTCATTACACTGTACATGTCAGATCATAGAGAGCCTGTCATTACACCTTACATGTCAGATCATAGAAAGCCTGTCATTACACCTTACATTTCAGATCATAGAGAGCCTGTCAGTTTACTATGATTGTACCCTACAACACACACACACACCAGGTCACACAGAATGTCATGTCATAATTTTTGTCATGTAAAATGAAAACTTTTTCATTGATTAACAAATAGCTATTCATTATTTAATTAATAATTCACACACTATTCCATCATAGATATGTTTTTGTTATAATAATAAATACATGGGCATGTTTTTATTTTTAAAAATGGAGTAGGGATTTGTAAATAATGATCACCCTCATAGTCATTTATGGATAGCTAATAACCAAATGTATAATTACCATTTGTAGTTAAATTTAAATGGCTAATATTTGGGTTAAAAATAATACATTTTAAACAGTTGTTTTTTGGCCATTGATGTAAAATGTTCGACCACATAAATCAATGAACCGCTTGTATGCATTCTTTTGTGAAGGTGTGCTCCATGCAGCAGTTCTGTCCCCTGTGTATTGAGCTTGTTGTCTCGAGTGGCTTGCCCCTGGCTTAGTTACCTGCTGGGCTGGAAGATTGTTTTAATCTCTATCAATAGAATTGATTAAGCGGGGGTCTCAGTTCCTACAGTCTGGCCACTAGCGCCACTGTTTCATTCAGCCGGGCCAGAGGAACACAATAAGGTCCGTATAGAGAAATATAGACAGGGCATGAAGTGACATTTCTTTGACTGAGCCCTGCTTGGCTTATACAGACACACTGATTATTTGTTAGATCCTTGAGTTGGATACTTAAAACTCTGGATTATTCACTAAACACTTAGGGGTTACCCAGTTAAGACATTCATTCTTTTGGACAACCTCCCACCACACCCTCCCTGTCGGCACAAATTATATCATACCTTACCCTTAAACGTAATTTGTGGACATTTAACTTGAGTAGTCTCCCATTATTGGTTGATCCATGTTCTCACCCTGCTCCCGTTCATCTGGGCAAAAGTTAAGTAACTTGTTAGACCAGATGTTTCATGGGGTAGATGAAGTAGAGTTTATCTTTTTCTCTGACTACAGCGTAGGAAGGGTGATTTGGTCAACAGAAACTTTAAGTTTCCCCATCTAGTGCTGGGCCTGGGAAATCCTACGCATGAGCCCGTAGTCTCAATTAGAGGCTGTATTGCACTCGGCATCCAACCTGGGGTAGCCTCCCGTTATAGGCTGACCTTGGTCCATCTAACCTGGGGTAGCCTCCCGTTATTGGCTGACCTTGGTCCATCTAACCTGTGGTATCCTCCCGTTATTGTTGACCTTGGTCCATCCAACCTGGGGTAGCCTCCCGTTATAGGCTGACCTTGGTCCATCCAACCTGTGGTAGCCTCCCGTTATTGGCTGACCTTGGTCCATCTAACCTGTGGTATCCTCCCGTTATTGGTTGACCTTGGTCCATCTAACCTGGGGTAGCCTCCCGTTATTGGTTGACCTTGGTCCATCTAACCTGGGGTAGCCTCCCGTTATTGGCTGACCTTGGTCCATCTAACCTGTGGTAGCCTCCCGTTATTGGTTGACCTTGGTCCATCTAACCTGGGGTAGCCTCCCGTTATTGGTTGACCTTGGTCCATCTAACCTGGGGTAGCCTCCCGTTATTGGTTGACCTTGGTCCATCTAACCTGGGGTAGCATCCCGTTATTGTTGACCTTGGTCCATCCAACCTGTGGTAGCCTCCCGTTATTGGTTGACCTTGGTCCATCTAACCTGGGGTAGCCTCCCGTTATTGGTTGACCTTGGTCCATCCAACCTGGGGTAGCCTCCCGTTATTGGTTGACCTTGGTCCATCTAACCTGGGGTAGCCTCCCGTTATTGGCTGACCTTGGTCCATCTAACCTGGGGTAGCCTCCCGTTATTGGCTGACCTTGGTCCATAACCTGGGGTAGCCTCCCGTTATTGTTGACCTTGGTCCATCTAACCTGTGATTGCCCCCGTTATTGGTTGACCTTGGTCCATCTAACCTGTGATTGCCCCCGTTATTGGTTGACCTTGGTCCGTCCAACCTGGGGTAGCCTCCCGTTATTGGCTGACCTTGGTCCATCTAACCTGTGATTGCCCCCGTTATTGGTTGACCTTGGTCCATCTAACCTGTGATTGCCCCCTTTATTGGTTGACCTTGGTCCATCTAACCTGGGGTAGCCTCCCGTTATTGGTTGACCTTGGTCCATCTAACCTGGGGTAGCCTCCCGTTATTGGCTGACCTTGGTCCATCTAACCTGTGGTATCCTCCCGTTATTGGCTGACCTTGGTCCATCCAACCTGTGGTATCCTCCCGTTATTGGTTGACCTTGGTCCATCTAACCTGGGGTAGCCTCCCGTTATTGGCTGACCTTGGTCCATCCAACCTGTGGTAGCCTCCCGTTATTGGCTGACCTTGGTCCATCTAACCTGTGGTATCCTCCCGTTATTGGCTGACCTTGGTCCATCCAACCTGTGGTATCCTCCCGTTATTGGTTGACCTTGGTCCATCTAACCTGGGGTAGCCTCCCGTTATTGGCTGACCTTGGTCCATCCAACCTGTGGTAGCCTCCCGTTATTGGCTGACCTTGGTCCATCTAACCTGTGGTATCCTCCCGTTATTGGCTGACCTTGGTCCATCTAACCTGTGGTATCCTCCCGTTATTGGCTGACCTTGGTCCATCTAACCTGTGATTGCCCCCGTTATTGGTTGACCTTGGTCCATCTAACCTGTGATTGCCCCCGTTATTGGTTGACCTTGGTCCATCTAACCTGGGGTAGCCTCCCGTTATTGGTTGACCTTGGTCCATCTAACCTGTGGTAGCCTCCCGTTATTGGTTGACCTTGGTCCATCTAACCTGGGGTAGCATCCCGTTATTGGTTGACCTTGGTCCATCTAACCTTGGGTAGCCTCCCGTTATTGGTTGACCTTGGTCCATCTAACCTGTGGTAGCCTCCCGTTATTGGTTGACCTTGGTCCATCTAACCTGTGATTGCCCCCGTTATTGGCTGACCTTTATTTTGCTGTGATGACCATAGCGCACAACATTGATTTACAATAATTTGTGTACACGTCCTTATTACCCCCCAGTTCAACTAACAAGAGTTTAAAGGTAGAACTGAAAAAATATTTGAACTGTGTCTACTCCTAGACACCGAGACAGCCCATGTCAACGCATGGCTCCCATTGATATTTGTTTGTAGAGAAAATGACGGTGGATTGCATGAAGACTGACCTAAAAGTGCTTAGATTCGATCAGGTTGGAGTACAAAAATGATTGTCTCCCTTGCTCTTTGACTGCTTATCTTCACTTGGCGGAGTCGTGTTTTATGAAGTGCCCATGTACATAAAAATGTCGTGAGAAGTGGGGAGGCACAATAATGTACAACACCACACTGTCAGATTAAGGCCTTACCTCATAGTAGTCTGTGTGAAGTTTTTTTTTTTTTGACTTTCAGCTGAGATTTCTTCCAAATCTTTAAACACTGACTGGCAATTACACATTTTTAAACATTTTTGTTTTGAGTATGACAGTATGTTGTCATTTGATGCTTGCCATACGCTGTGAAGTTATTTTATAGTTTGCCGTATGTAACACACCGATGGTACTTTACATGTTTGTCATTTTAAAAAGACGTTTAATGCTTGTCTGTGGTGTGTGGGACTTACATGAGGTGGGTGGGACTTACATGAGGTGGGTGGCACTTGCATGAGGTGGGTGGGACTTGCATGAGGTGGGTGGGACTTGTATGAGGTGGGTGGGACTTATATGAATGCTTGAGGTAACGGTTGCAATCAGCCCTGATCTAGGCCTGGTATGCAGTGCTAAAGGAAACGCCGTAGCTCCAGAAATGGCAGCAGAATCCAATCAAGCGTGAAAAGTCCGTGTGTTAGAGTTGCTTTAAAATTTAAATAGTGTGGCTGGGGTACGTGTGTGTATGGTATTCTTAGGTGCGTCAATAAATAGTTGCGTCAAGTTAATAGACCTCCTGTAGATCAATACTTATCTGTTGTTTGCTTATCTCCGCCCTTCTTAGCGAATACAGTCTTCCAAGTGTTGCCACTAGCTATCACACTAGGGCGCCACCTTGCGGCTGATAATCGAGCTGTCTTTGTTCTGTCTTAAAAAGAATTTTCAGTCGATGAATAGTTTTTATCTATTGACAGCACTTGACCACTGAATGACCGCCGGTCAGATTGATTGGAACAGGTACGGGCGTGTCCGTTAATTCTCTTAGATGATATTGATCTTGTCATCGATTATTTGCAGTGCCTTCTATCGCGCTAGTCCTCGATGTTTTCAAACATTTGGTACGTTTGTATATTCAAGTGAAGGATGTGGTAGCTCTTGTCAGCATGGATCGTTGGTGTAAGCAGGTGATGGTGATGAGCCCCATATAAACCTCATGTGATAGTGATGAACCACATATGATGGTAATGAACCACATATAAACCAGATGTATTGGCGATGAACCCCATTTAAACCACATGTGATGGCGATGAACCCCATAAACCCAGGCTTGTGGGAGGGTTTCACCAACATGTGTATTTGAGTCATGGACCATTGTCTATTCTTACTACTTGGTTGCTTTTTTTAAATCGCCGCTTCTTGTTAAAATCGTGGGCACTTCCTTGGCCATAGAACAATATGATTATATTACAAGCGCATAGACTTAATAGTTTATGTACACTTTTTGAAAATTCATTTTATCATTATTTAAATGCAAATAAATAGTAAACTCTAGATTCTATTTCTTGGCCAGGGATCTTGAGACCAGTCCTACAAACATGCTAGGGTTGTTTTCATGATCCAGCAGTGAATCCAGTAATTGAGTACTACGTCACAGCAAAACGTCACCTGGGTCTAGTACACCAACTTACAGCTTTCACCGCCGCTTTTGATATTTGGTACCCTAGTCCATTATGTTGACCGAGACAAGCTTCGCACTGTATTAAAGGCCGGAGATCAAAGGTCGGGGATTATGGCATGGACCATTGGATACAAATACCTCAATAGGCGACTCGTTCAATTGCTCCATTCAGCTGCACACGCCGCTTTCATTGTATAGCCGTCACTAGGGCGTGAATAACTCACTCACGGAGCTAACTCTCACGTTTAGCCTCTTATTGTAGCAGTCTAGTTCATGCAGTTTAAAATATTTGGTACACTATATGCCTAAGCCAAACATTGTTCTCTTAAATCATCTGCTCCACTAAACTGTAACGGATTGTGGCCAGGTTGTGTGCACTCAAGTTGCGTCCCCTTTTGGCCATACAGGTTACTAGACCAGTTAGTCGTAGACAGTTAATGACTGACTCAAGTTACGTCCCCTTTTGGCCATACAGGTTACTAGACCAGTTAGTCGTAGACAGTTAATGACTGACTCAAGTTACGTCCCCTGTTGGCCATACAGGTTACTAGACCAGTTAGTCGTAGACAGTTAATGACTGACTCAAGTTGCGTCCCCTTTTGGCCATACAGGTTACTAGACCAGTTAGTCGTAGACAGTTAATGACTGACTCAAGTTGCGTCCCCTTTTGGCCATACAGGTTACTAGACCAGTTAGTCGTAGACAGTTAGAGACTGACTCAAGTTACGTCCCCTTTTGGCCATACAGGTTACTAGACCAGTTAGTCGTAGACAGTTAATGACTGACTCAAGTTGCGTCCCCTTTTGGCCATACAGGTTACTAGACCAGTAAGTCGTAGACAGTTAATGACTGACTCAAGTTGCGTCCCCTTTTGGCCATACAGGTTACTAGACCAGTTAGTCGTAGACAGTTAATGACTGACTCAAGTTACGTCCCCTTTTGGCCATACAGGTTACTAGACCAGTTAGTCGTAGACAGTTAATGACTGACTCAAGTTACGTCCCCTGTTGGCCATACAGGTTACTAGACCAGTTAGTCGTAGACAGTTAATGACTGACTCAAGTTGCGTCCCCTTTTGGCCATACAGGTTACTAGACCAGTTAGTCGTAGACAGTTAATGACTGACTCAAGTTGCGTCCCCTTTTGGCCATACAGGTTACTAGACCAGTTAGTCGTAGACAGTTAGAGACTGACTCAAGTTACGTCCCCTTTTGGCCATACAGGTTACTAGACCAGTTAGTCGTAGACAGTTAATGACTGACTCAAGTTGCGTCCCCTTTTGGCCATACAGGTTACTAGACCAATTAGTCGTAGACAGTTAATGATTGACTCAAGTTGCGTCCCCTTTTGGCCATACAGGTTACTAGACCAGTTAGTCGTAGACAGTTAATGACTGACTCAAGTTGCGTCCCCTTTTGGCCATACAGGTTACTAGACCAGTTAGTCGTAGACAGTTAATGACTGACTCAAATTGCGTCCCCTTTTGGCCATACAGGTTACTAGACCAGTTAGTCGTAGACAGTTAATGACTGACTCAAGTTGCGTCCCCTTTTGGCCATACAGGTTACTAGACCAGTAAGTCGTAGACAGTTAATGACTGACTCAAGTTGCGTCCCCTTTTGGCCATACAGGTTACTAGACCAGTTAGTCGTAGACAGTTAATGACTGACTCAAGTTACGTCCCCTTTTGGCCATACAGGTTACTAGACCAGTTAGTCGTAGACAGTTAATGACTGACTCAAATTGCGTCCCCTTTTGGCCATACAGGTTACTAAACCAGTTAGTCGTAGACAGTTAATGACTGACTCAAGTTGCGTCCCCTTTTGGCCATACAGGTTACTAGACCAGTTAGTCGTAGACAGTTAATGACTGACTCAAGTTGCGTCCCCTTTTGGCCATACAGGTTACTAGACCAGTTAGTCGTAGACAGTTAATGACTGACTCAAGTTACGTCCCCTTTTGGCCATACAGGTTACTAGACCAGTTAGTCGTAGACAGTTAATGACTGACTCAAGTTGCGTCCCCTTTTGGCCATACAGGTTACTAGACCAGTTAGTCGTAGACAGTTATGACTGACTCAAGTTGCGTCCTCTTTTGGCCATACAGGTTACTAGACCAGTTAGTCGTAGACAGTTAATGACTGACTCAAGTTGCGTCCCCTTTTGGCCATACAGGTTACTAGACCAGTTAGTCGTAGACAGCTAATAACTGACGCAAGTAGCGTCCCCTTTTGGCCATACAGGTTACTAGACCAGTTAGTCGTAGACAGCTAATAACTGACTCAAGTAGCGTCCCCTTTTGGCCATACAGTTGACTCGACCAGGCTAATTTTCAACTTGATTCTGTCCTAGTTAGTATTACCTGGTAGGAATGTTCAAGTTTTCTTAGGAAAAGTGGTTTGACACATCTCTTCCCCCCCCCCCCCCCCGGTACATCTAGAACTAATTAGGCTGTTGTTAGCGCATTGAACTCGACTCTCTGACATTTAAAACACCATCTGATTGGGTTAAAAGCCCTATTGAAAAAACAAGCAAGTTTCTTGATGCGTCAGGTGATTCCTTTAATACCTCCTTAGCTCATCGTAGGGTTTATACAATACTTTCTATTGGACATGGCATTCCGTTAGAGGTGACATTTCAGTCGTGTTACAGTGTTTTCTGACTGGCAAGAAGCACTCACCTAGAGCTAGCCGTTACAGTTAACTTGCCCCGACAGCGGCGATTTTTTTCTTTAAATGGTAGTTTAAATACCTTTTATTGGCCTTTTATGCGCATTGGATCCACCTAGCCTTGTTATTTGTTCATTAGATCCATTTGCCTTGTATGCTCATTGGATCAACGTAGCCCTGTTATTTGCCCATTGGAACCACCTAGCCTTGTTATTTGTCCATTTGATCCACCTAGCCCTGTTATTTGTCCATTGGATCCACCTAGCCTTGTTATTTGCCCATTGGATCCACCTAGCCTTGTTATTTGCCCATTTGATCCACCAAGCCTTGTTATTTGCCCATTGGATCCACCTAGCCATGCATGTAATGATAGCCTGATTGTTGACACAGTATATTACATCCCGTCCATTGAGTCCGCCTGTTGCCTGCGTGTATTGTCTGAGGGTGTATGTCAATGTTGAGACCGTCGTTATGGACACACTCCACCTACGGCTTGAATCGAATGGACGCTTTAAATAATCCAATAGTGCTGATTAAAGAAGAGCCGTCGTCCGCTTCAGTAGTTTCCGTCGGTGTCGGGCCCGAGGTTTCCGATTTATTTGGTACAATCGTGTACATATCTGGTACAATCGTGTGTACACATCTGGTATAATCGTGTGTACACATGTGGTACAATCCTGTGTACACATCTGGTACAAGAGTTGACTGGCGTACCAAATACTTCTGATAAAAGACCATTGACAGAAGTACTAAACACATCTGGTAGCAGCCCATTGACAAAAGTACCAAACACATCTGGTACAAGGCCATTGACAAAAGTACCAAACACAACTGGTATAAGCCCATTGATTGAAGTACCAATACATGTGATTGACCGAAAAAGTACCAAACACATCTGGTACAAGGCCATTGACAAAAGTACCAAACACAACTGGTATAAGCCCATTGATTGAAGTACCAATACATCTGATTGACTGAAAAAGTACCAAACACATCTGGTACAAGGCCATTGACAAAAGTACCAAACACAACTGGTATAAGCCCATTGATTGAAGTACCAATACATCTGATTGACTGAAAAAGTACCAAACACACAGGGTACAACAGCTGAGTGAAATACAATGATGTTCCCTTCTTACAAATGCACCACTTATTCTCGCTATCTTGAAAGCCTCACTTAGAACTTGGTTCAGTCATTAAGTTGATGACCGTTAAATCCACGACTTAAAGCTGATGAAAACCGTTGCGTGTTTGGTTTTTTTTATTATCTCGGACACTCTACCCCTCGCCGCCATATTGAGCCAGCCGTCGTTACCAATCAGTGGTGTGTATTTGAAGAAGTTTGGTTGGTAGTAGCACTTTGTGTGCTTGAGAGGCCGCGGCGATTGTTGTAGAGCGCACTAAGTGCTCTCCCCTTATTGCAGTGATTGATCCCATTCACGCTACTGATTGTTCTATTTGAGCGCTGGAGGGGAGAGAAGTCTTAACGGCCCCTCCCTTCTGCTGCGTTACCTTAGAGCGGGTTGCCTCTTTATTATGCTACAATTCCGTGTGGATACCGCCATTGCCGCGACTATCGCGTGTTAAGAATACAGATAAATAGAAACATGTAGAACCGCCATTGTTTTCAAGTTTGGCCCCTGTAAATTACGTCACTGTGTCACGTGGTTCTATTTCCAACAGAACTATTGGTCTCCGGAATAGATCGCCGCCTGTGTACGCACGACCCTATTGGAGTAATCAGTTGTATTTGTTTTCGTGGACCTAAGTTTGATAACCGCTGGTTTTCATGTGGTGGATAATCTTGTGCTTGCTTCAATGACTGGACGGGATGTAAGTTGTGTTTAATGGTGGGGCCTGGCAGTAACCATGTGAGCCTCGTGTCACTCATGGCTGTGGTACCGTCACCTTGTTCAGCTCTTGTCGTGCTTGCTGATAGAACGTGATATTTACACGCGTGTGCAAACATTTCTAGATGACCTTCACCCTACTGCTGATGGGTGTCAGCTGCTCAAAGTCGGCAACTTTTACATCCACCCCAGGTAATGGATGCCGCTACATGCTGCTCCTATAGCTTACACTTTGTCACATGTCCACCATCTCTTATCATCTTACAAGTCCATTCCTTATGACGTCATCACCCCCACCTCACCGTCCCCGTAAACACGTAGCTTGTATTGTTTCAGATATCCGAGAAAATGGCTACAACCGACAGGATCAGCGAAGTGCCAGATCTCAGTTGGATCCGATCTCAGGTATTTGAAACCTGTTATCTTAAGTAATGTGCTAATCACGTGGCTTAAGTGCTGAACCTTATCTGTATTATGGGTGACAATAAACCAACAGTGTATACATGTTTAATAGCTGACACTAAACCTGTAAACTAACCGTGAAAAGTGACACTAAACCTGTGTATCAACATGCCTGAAGTAGCTTCCTCGTGTCTACCCCAGTATCCCACTGTGTCTACCCCACTCTTTATCTTCCACATCACTGCGACGTGTGTACTCCCTCTTGCTCTCACTTGTTCCCCGTGTGTATTCCCTCTTGTTCCCTGTGTATATCATCTTGTTCCCCGTGTGTATTCCTTCTTGTTCCCTGTGTATATTCCCTCTTGTTCCCTGTGTATATCATCTTGTTCCCTGTGTGTATTCCCTGTTGTTCACTGTATGTATTCCCTCATGTTCCCTGTATGTATTCCCTCGTGTTCCCTGTGTGTATTCCCTCGTGTTCCCTGTGTGTATTCCCTCGTGTTCCCTGTGTGTATTCCCTCGTGTTCCCTGTGTGTGTTCCCTCTTGTTCCCTGTGTGTATTCCCTCGTGTTCCCTGTGTGTATTCCCTCTTGTTCCCTGTGTATATTCCCTCTTGTTCCCTGTGTATATCATCTTGTTCCCTGTGTGTATTCCCTGTTGTTCACTGTATGTATTCCCTCGTGTTCCCTGTATGTATTCCCTCGTGTTCCCTGTGTGTGTTCCCTCTTGTTCCCTGTGTGTATTCCCTCTTGTCCACTGTATGTATTCCCTCGTGTTCCCCGTGTGTATTCCCTCTTGTTCCCTGTGTGTGTCCCCTCTTGTTCATAAAGTACCAGCTTACAACTTACATTAAATTAACGAATAGAAATAACATATCACTGGACATCGTAGGATGTGTTTTATTCCAGTTCTCATGTGTACTGGACTCTAGTAGGGGAAAGAGGGCTGGGCATTGGACTGACCACACTATCCCTTTACAGGCAGAAGTCAGAGAAACATTTGAACTCTAACTTCATGTGCTCATCAAACCTTGTGGTTTTTAAAGGAAACCTTAATAAAAATAGCACAAACAGCATATAACTAATGCACAGAATCTTTAAAGTTAGGTCGTGTGTTTTGATGGTGACATCAATAAACACATCATGTGGCTAAATTCTGTATCTGTAGCCAGTGTTTTCACCCCACCCCCCCCACCCTTATACAAGAAGACAATGAGATGTATTTTGTCTCAATGTGAAGACTAAGTGAATTGATCTCTTCTCACTGGGCATTAGCCATTTCTTACGTCATGCAACTTTGATCAGGCTTAGCCCTCAGCACCTCATTAAATATATACATTATTGATTACTTGGGCAACGATTTAACTTTTTACACTATACAGTAGAGCTCATGTGCACAATTTGCCCAGTAGGTTGTGTACACAACGTATGTAGTACATATAGACAAGTTGTGTACTAATTGCTTGTTAACTGCACAGTTAACCGTGTACACAGTATAATCATTGACCCAACTCTTGGATCTGCCCCTGATCCAACTCTTGGATCTGCCCCTGACCCAACTCTTGGATCTGCCCCTGACCCAACTCTTGGATCTGCCCCTGACCCAACTCTTGGATCTGCCCCTTACCCAACTCTTGGATCTGACCCTTACCCAACTCTTGGATCTGCCCCTGACCCAACTCTTGGATCTGCCCCTGACCCAACTCTTGGATCTGACCCTTACCCAACTCTTGGATCTGCCCCTGACCCAACTCTTTGATCTGCCCCTGACCCAACTCTTGGATCTGCCCCTGACCCAACTCTTGGATCTGCCCCTGACCCAACAATAGATCTGCCCCTGAGCTATAATTACTTGGATAAAACAACAACACACTTCAACTATTGTTGAATGATGTGTGTGTATCAATGGCTGATTGTTTCCATGGCCCTGATGTGTTTGGGTTGGCTGTGAATAATGAAGCCACAGCTGATTGATTCAGCTTTCTTATGCTAATCTGGTCAACGCCAGCCAGCTATTGTTTCTAGGCAATATTTGCTGATGCATTTTTTATTTCCTACCCTGCTAATTTTAAACTACCCGGCTATATTGCCCCTTTTTTGTAACCCCCCCCCCCCCTCCCAACAGTAGAATTATATAATTGCCACAACCTCGATTTTGAATAGTAAAAATCTATTCCTTTATACCAGAGCTGTACGACCTGTCGAGCTCTATTCTGTGCTTCTTTATTAAGAAACGTCATGATAATAGATGTGATGTTATAGTAAAGGTCGATTGTTTACACAAAAATTGTTTGATTGAACTCATGACATTTTTTTTGGGTTTGATTTCATTAAAACGGGCATATGTGTAAAGGTTATTTTTATGTTGTTTAATGTGCTTTTTTTGTGAAAGTGAAAGCTTAAATTTCATAGTGTTCTAAGATTTGTAAAAAATTCAAAACAGTAAGTCGATATTTAAATGTTGAAAACAATCAGAGCTTTGCCAGAGCTTTGAATATAGTAATCTTTCAATTCGTTTAAATCACCAATGAAATATTAAATTGGATAAAAAAATTAATATTCTTTTGTTATCTGTAAGTTTGGAAGAGATTGCCCCAGTAGAAATGGTAGGGATGTGTTACAATATTTTATCATAACCATACAGAGACTTGATGTGACTTAACGTGTGTACTAGACGGAATCATCTGAATAAGCCAACAATAGAATAACCGCAACATTTCAAATAAAAATGGCAACAACATAGACTGTCCGTTTTTAAAAGGGTGGCAATAGTTTCGTCCATGTTAAAAAGGTTCACATTAATTTCGTCCACTTATCTGGGTACATTAATGAAGGTAGCTCTCGGACGTCAAACAGAATTTTTTTCTTAAATTGACTTGATCTGTTTTAATTAATGTCACGGATCGTAAAGTTGATGCGCAATCGATGACACGCCCGCCATTGATTTCTACTGACGTCATTGGTTCTCCATTCATCTCTGTCTACATTTTGTCTACCCGATGCATGCTGGGTAGAAAATGTACACGGGCGGTTATAAATGTACTCAGTGGGTGTCTATTAGTACTTTATAAATGTACATGCGTTTTTTTTTTTGAGAAACCGGAAATAGCGTAAAATACTACTACCGGTCAACGGAAATAACTCAAAATTTGACAGAAGGCAGATAATTAGATATTTTACTTATATGTGAAATTTCGTTTATCTGAAACAGTAGCCTATTTAAGTTATAGGCTTTTGAAAAATTGAAAGTAGAATAAGTTCCACTTCCGGTAACCGGAAATCGCTGAAAAGCTTATACAAAACTACAAATTTGATATAACATTTTTAGATGAAATTACATCAACCTAGCTGTAACGGTACTCAAGTTATCGTGTTCACAGACACACATACACACACATACACACACAGAGACATACGGAAAAGATTGCAAAACTATGTTTTTCCGACTCAGGGAGGTGTAAAACGTTGCCAATCTCGATTTTTTTTTGCACGATTACAATATTTTCTCTATAGGGCCTACTTCGTATACAAGAAAGTAAAAATGGATTAAAAATCATGTCTATATCCCGCTTTGCCATCCCCAGTAGTGTTATATATGAATATTTGAGAAAGTTTAGCGAGATGGAGATCACTCCCGGTTTATTTTTTACATTTTGTCATCAAAAGGGGAAAAAATCTTAAAGCTTGAAAATAATTCAGGAATTAATTTGTTTACAATAATTGGTATAAAGGTTGCAAATCCAGAGTACTTGAACATATTTTTTTTGTTTGTTTAAGGCTACATTTCTATTTCCTTTCCTAAAGCCTAAGTTAGAGCTTGAAGTTTAACTTTCGTTTGCCAAACATTGATTGATTATTATTGATCGATATTGTGAAAACCCAACTTCATTAAAAACTGGACTTTAAACTTTGCCGATACATGTTTTAAATACAATTAATTAAAAAAAAAACCACCACACGACCTACTTTAGCCATGATTGTTGTAATTTTGTGTGATAAACTTCGTAAAAAAATATATTTTTGCTTGTTTAGAAAATTGTGTTTAGTTACCGAAATACTTTAACATTAAATATGTCCAATCTGAAGTTAACTCCTTAAAAAATCAAACCGTCAGCTTTTTAAAACCATATATTTTTTAAATAACATCGCACCCGATTTTTACGATATTGTTTACACAGTTTCGAGACTTCACCTAAAACATGTTGGCTACACGTTTTTCTTGTGTCGTGACGTCACCTAAAATGTGTGGGCTACACGTTTTTCTTGTGTCGTGACGTCACCTAAAATGTGTGGGCTACACGTTTTTCTTGTGTCGTGACGTCACCTAAATGTGTGGGCTACACGTTTTTCTTGTGTCGTGGTACGGTGGTGGTCAACATCTCCTGTTTGTTAGAAGATCAACGATAGGATGTCACTCAGCTGATCACATGGTAAACCCAAGGTCACTGTGTGAGCACGCCGGGAAGTTTTAAACTTTGTGTCAACTCTTTTGTGTCAACTGTTTAATGGGTGGTTGTCCTTCTAAGATAGCACTCCAACGATGGACGTGTAGCCGGATGGCTTCTAATAATGAACGTACAGCCGTACAGCCGTAAGGCTTCACATTTATTTGATGCGTGCAGGGCTTTAACTATGATTAAACAATTAATAATTACCACTGGGGGAAGTGTGTGTGAGGTGGGGGTGGGGGGGGGGGAAGAGTTGGGACAGAACAGGCACATTCCTGCAGCAAGTTTTTTGTGGGTAAGAAATTTAACAAAGTTAAATTGTTGGTCCACATATCCAGTACAGGATACTGGTGTGATCAATAGCAGCATACTAGAATGTTTGTGTGTGTGGGGGGGGGGGGGGGGGGGGGGTAGTGTTAGACACTTGAGTTTAATAACAGTAGTGAATTGAGTGAGGAGAGATCACTCAAGGGAGACAACCAGATGGTAAATGATCTCAGCACAACAAAAAGTTTGTTGAACCTTTCTACTGGGAACTTTACAAAGCAGCCCCCCCCCCCTCCTCCCTCCTATATTGCTTACATTAATGAACTTTGATTTTAATAGACAACAAGGTTTTGCTGACTGCTTTGACTTGAATTTAGAATTTCTCAGTTGTACACTTAACTTGATATTTATTTAAATAAAATTTAGTGCTTCTGCAAATGTTGATTTAGGTGATTGAATTTAGATGATTAAAGTTCTAATGTAAAATGTTGATGATTTACTTCCAGTTGATGTTGATGACCCTAATGACAGCAGCAGCTATTATGGTTTCAAACCAGGTAGGGATGTTATATTTAGAACGTTTGGTCGGCTTATGGGATATGGGAACATTTAGTCTGGTTATGGGATATGGGAACATTTAGTCTGGTTATGGGATATGGGAACATTTAGTCTGGTTATGGGATTTGGGAACATTTAGTCTGGTTATGGGAACATTTAGTCTGGTTATGGGATTTGGGAACATTTAGTCTGCTTATGGGATATGGGAACATTTGGTCTGGTTATGGGAACATTTAGTCTGGTTATGGGATATGCAAATATTTAGTTTGGTTATGGGAACATATAGTCTTGTTATGGGAACATTTAGTCTGGTTATGGGATATGGGAACATTTAGTCTGGTTATGGGATATGGGAACATTTAGTCTGGTTATGGGAACATTTAGTCTGGTTATGGGAACATTTAGTCTGGTTATGGGAACATTAAGTCTGGTTATGGGATATGGGAACATTTAGTCTGGTTATGGGATATGGGAACATTTAGTCTGGTTATGGGATATGGGAACATTTAGTCTGGTTATGGGATATGGGAACATTTAGTCTGGTTATGGGATATGCAAATATTTAGTTTGGTTATGGGAACATTTAGTCTTGTTACTGAACCAGCCATCGGTGATGTTTTACCAAATGACAAGTTCTCATCATGTCAACATAGACATAAAGTAAATAAATTACAAAATTACAAGCTCAGCAAAATGTACTCAAAAGAATTTTTTAAAATCCAGCTAGATATGCAGATGTTCATATAGAATATGCAGGCCTTGTATATGTGTAGATGTTGATATTCAACAATATTCTAGTAGGTTCCAATAATGACATGTCCAAATTGATGCTATCCTCTAGATGAGGATGATACCCCCATCCCCAGAAAGGCCACCATTGCTAGAGGGTCAGCAGGCAGAAGGAAGGTGCCACCTATATCCATGTCCTCAGATTTTGATGATAGTGACAGCGCCTATGTTGCATCTGATGACAGCAAATCTTCAGTATGTTTACATTGTTATAGGCTTAGGTGTTCTGCATTGTGTGCATGCAAGTCACTAGTTAGAATAATATCTGCTTACAAGTCTGTCATACCTTTGTTGTCTAGATGAAGGGTGTTATAATCTTTGTTGTCTAGATGAATGGTGTTATAATCTTTGTTGTCTAGATAAATGGTGTTATAATCTTTTTTGTCTAGATAAATCTGTGTTGTCTAAATGAAGGGTGTTATAATCTTTGTTGTTTAGTTGAATGGTGTTATAATCTTTGTTGTCTAGATGAATGGTGTTATAATCTTTGTTTAGTTGAATGGTGTTATAATCTTTGTCTAGATGAATGGCTCTCTGAAGACAATAAGGAGCAGTGCAACAAAGAAAAGGGCAGACAAGTTGTTTGAAAAGTTAGAAAAACAAAACAGTGAAAGAAGCCTGAAAATCAACAGCCACCAGTTGGAAGAGCATGAAAACAAAAAGAGGTTAAAATTTAGTTTTTATATTATTACTAGGCATTCTGCCTAGCTTCGCTTAGGTTTTCAAAAACATTTGATAATTTGAATACTAATTATTTGGTGATGGATGAGGCGTGGAGTTCTTAAATCTAAACAGTAATGCTAATTTTAGAGAAGATGTTGTATGTTGTTTAATATCCGCTTTCGAAAATACGCAATTTATAACTAAAATGGAAATAGAACTACAGAGGTTCCGTGAACAGTATATCTCACAATTTATATTACATTGACTTTTAAAATTAATTTTTTATTTAATTATGATACGTAGCTTAATTAACAACTTATTTTTTTTTTAAAACAAATGCTATACTTTGTCGTTTTCTGTTTCTGTTTAAAATAGTATACAATTATTTGAAAAATAATTATTTAAAAAGGTTACCTCCCTTGAAAATTAACCGAATGACGTATGTCAGTGTTTACTTTTTTTTTTAAACAGTTACTATGCTTATATAAGAAAATACGATATATAAACATATTTAACGTCTACAATGGCTTTTTCCGACGGGAATAAAGTTTTTTTGTTACCCTCCAGGGTCGGTCTACGACCTCAAATAATATTAAGGGGATCGATCGTCAATTTATTTATATATATCTCATATAAGGAGAATTTCACTCGCGGTCATCTTTTAGCACTGGTCGAGGGCTTTGAGTCTGACCAACAGTTTTTCCATACGGCCTAGTCATCTATAGAAGTGTATGCAAAAAATTAGCCAGATATACTGAGTTTAAGTACCCTAAAGTCTGCGTTGAAATGACCCTATGTTTTTCCCATAAAATACAAAGATTATATAGGGAAATACAACTGGTCAGTTTTGACCCCTTTACGAAGTTTTCCCAGATATGTCGAGTTTTTTGTGACACCCCAAGGCGTTCTCCTACCACCTCACAAAATATCAAGGGGGGTCGTCGGAGGAATAGAGCTCATATAAAGAGAATTTCACTCGCGGTCACTTTTTAGCCCTCGTCGAGGGCTTTGAGTAAAACCGACAGTTTTCCCTAAAGGTCAAGCCATTTACCTAAGAGTATGCAAAAAATTAGCCAGATATACTGAGTTTAAGTACCCTAAAGTCTGCGTTGAAATGACCCTATGTTTTTCCCATAAAATACAAAGATTATATAGGGAAATACGACTGGTCAGTTTTGACCCCTTTACGAAGTTTTCCCAGATATGCCAAGTTTTTTGTGACACCCCCAGGCATTCTCCTACCACCTCACAAAATTTCAAGGGGGGTCGTCGGAGGAAATTTTTTTTCGTAATAGAGCTCATATAAAGAGAATTTCACTCGCGGTCACTTTTTAGCCCTCGTCGAGGGCTCTGAGTAAAACCGACAGTTTTCCCTAAAGGTCAAGCCATTTACCTAAGAGCATGCAAAAATGTAGCCAGAAGTAAAGAGGGTAAGTGCCCTAAAATCCGTTTTGAAATGACCCTCTGTTTTTCCCATAAAATACAAAGATTATATAGGGAAATACGACTGGTCAGTTTTGACCCATTTCCCGATTTTTCCCGGACATGGCGAGTTTTTTGTGACACCCCAAGTCGTTCTCCTACCACCTCACAAAATTTCAAGGGGGGTCGTCGGAGGAAAAAATTTTTCGTAATAGAGCTCATATAAAGAGAATTTCACTCGCGGTCACTTTTTAGCCCTCGTCGAGGGCTTTGAGTAAAACCGACAGTTTTCCCTAAAGGTCAAGCCATTTACCTAAGAGCATGCAAAAATGTAGCCAGAAGTAAAGAGGGTAAGTGCCCTAAAATCCGTTTTGAAATGACCCTCTGTTTTTCCCATAAAATACAAAGATTATATAGGGAAATACGACTGGTCAGTTTTGACCCATTTCCCGATTTTTCCCGGACATGGCGAGTTTTTTGTGACACCCCAAGTCGTTCTCCTACCACCTCACAAAATTTCAAGGGGGGTCGTCGGAGGAAAAATTTTTTCGTAATAGAGCTCATATAAAGAGAATTTCACTCGCGGTCACTTTTTAGCCCTCGTCGAGGGCTTTGAGTAAAACCGACAGTTTTCCCTAAAGGTCAAGCCATTTACCTAAGAGCATGCAAAAATGTAGCCAGAAGTAAAGAGGGTAAGTGCCCTAAAATCCGTTTTGAAATGACCCTCTGTTTTTCCCATAAAATACAAAGATTATATAGGGAAATACGACTGGTCAGTTTTGACCCATTTCCCGATTTTTCCCGGACATGGCGAGTTTTTTGTGACACCCCAAGTCGTTCTCCTACCACCTCACAAAATTTCAAGGGGGGTCGTCGGAGGAAAAATTTTTTCGTAATAGAGCTCATATAAAGAGAATTTCACTCGCGGTCACTTTTTAGCCCTCGTCGAGGGCTTTGAGTGAAACTGACAGGTCTGCCCTACGGCCAAGCCATTTACCTATAAACATGCCAAAAATTAGCCAGATGTAAAGAGGGTAAGAGCCCTAAAATCCGTTTTGAAATGGCCCTCTGTTTTTCCCATAAAATACAAAGATTATATAGGGAAATACGACTGGTCAGTTTTGACCCATTTCCCGATTTTTCCCGGACATGGCGAGTTTTTTGTGACACCCCATGGCGTTCTCCTACCACCTCACAAAATTTCAATGGGGGTCGTCGGAGGAAAAAATTTTTCGTAATATAGCCCATATAAGGCGCCGGTCAGTCGAGGTCAGTTTTGACCCCCTCTCCGTCGACTTTTCGGCCAACCGTCACCGGCCTTCGTGTTCTATCGCCCGAAGGCACCATCGTGCCAAATTTGACGCGCCTGCGGCGCCGGGAAGTGCCCTATCGGGCACTTGACCACTTTGCTTTATATATATAGATTGTTCTTTTTAATATTTTCTTTTTAAATATTTGTTTCCATTGTCTGACTAAACTCCTAGATTGTTTTATATGTTAGTATTGTTCATTTTAATATATGGTTTGTAAATATTTGTTTCCATTGTCTGGCTAAACTCCTAGATATTTTTTTGTTAGTATTGTTCATGTTAATATATGGTTTGTAAATATTTGTTTCCATTGTCTGACTAAACTCCTAGATTGTTTTATATGTTAGTATTGTTCATTTTAATATATGGTTTGTAAATATTTGTTTCCATTGTCTGGCTAACCTCCTTCCTCTGCTGTCCCAGCAGTAAAAAACCAGAAACCAAGCCTGCCCATACATCTAACAACAACAACAGAGGGCGCCGCAACACAGAGGAGACAGATGACAACAAAGGCAGTGTTGGCCATCTGGACTACAACCCAACTAGTGGCGTGACCTTCAGAGAAAACAAAACAGCTGATGTCCAGGTAGTGGGCAAGGGCTACGCAGATGAGACATCAGAGGCTAAAGTAGTTCCACCAGCTGCAAGCACCAGTAGAATCAAAGAGAAGAGGAAGTTGATGATCAACAGAGGTCAGTCTCACCTCAGTCTCTCTTGCTTTTTTTTTGCTCTTGACATTGTTTAACTGCACAAGTTTTGGCTTTGACTGTTGTTTGAGAGTTAGCTTGTTCTAACAATTGTATTGTTCTCAAAACTTAACCCACTCACTTTAAATGGAAGCACTAACATTTTGATAACAATACAACAGGTATTTGATAGAAAAATGAAATACATTTGCTAGAAGGTTTTAACCAATCCCAGGTTTATTAAAAACAAAAGCCATAAACACAAATTTGTTGTTTAATGATCTCTATACAGTCAAAGACCTGTTGAGTTTTACCATTATTTTTTTTTTTCAAGTTTGTTGTATTTGTTTTCACTTTTATTTTTCAGCCTTTAGACTTGTCTTGAGTGTGAACTCACCCTAATTAACCTAGCTCACCTGACTAACCTGATAACTACCAGCCTGTACCTGCCATCACACACTCGCCTAATCTTAGATCCAGTTGTTTGAATTCTAAGAACATTTTTTCTGTTTGAATAACTTGCTCTGGTGTTTCCTTATCTTAGTAGTTACAATTCATCACAGGTCAAAAAACACTGTTGGAAATGTCTTTTCTGAGAGCTTTTGTTCTGAGATCTTTCTGTTGATCAGTGGACTTTAGCTGGAGATTCTCAAGCTCTCCCCATTCATTCCAACTTTTAAACTATTCTTTTTATGGTCAGCTATTCAGAAGCGTAGCGACCTAATCTGGCGCCTGGGGCGGACTATCAATTTTGCGCCCCTCCTTTTTCTATATATAGTTATTCCTGTCAGGTGGAAAGGTTTGTGGCCCTTCTTACCAGTTACTGTGCTGCAACATGTTCTATTTCAGTGTCACAAAGTTGTTAAATCAGTGTGTTAAGCATTGTAGTCGTTTATTTTTTGTAGCTTTGACAGTTTATAATTTGATACTTCAGCTTAAAATGAGCTTTCAAATTAATTTCTCTACCCCTTTTGGCGCCCCCGCGGCCGCCCCACCCGTCCTCCCCACCCGTCCTCCCCTAGCTACACCTCAGCAGCTATTCTTTTTTTTGTCATGGTCATCATTTTGTTTTGTTTCATTCAACTGTTCTTTTTGTTATGGCTAGCTATTATTTTGTCATGGTCAGCTATTTTTGTCATGGTCAGCTATTCTTTTTGTTATGGTTAGCTATTATTTTGTCATGGACAACTATTTTTGTCATGGTCAGCTATTCATTTTTGCCATGGACAAATATTCTTGTCATGTTCAGCTTTTCATTTTTGCCATGGACAAATATTCTTGTCATGTTCAGCTATTCATTTTTGCCATGGACAAATATTCTTGTCATGTTCAGCTTTTCATTTTTGCCATGGACAAATATTCTTGTCATGTTCAGCTATTCTTTTTTGCCATGGACAAATATTCTTGTCATGGTCAGCAAGATTGAGTGAACTAAAAGCCTCTGCCAGTGTCAGCAGCCTGTTGAAAATGTTGAATGGTTTGAAATGTGTTCTGGCAAACGTTGCAGGCGCTCTGTTGACCTCCTCACCTTTTGGACTGACCAGTATGCACCTGCCAGGTAGCATTGAACCAGAATCAGATGAGAAATATGTGCAGGGACCTGGAATCTCTCTTGTGGGCAGGGGTAGGTCACCTCAGTTATAATGGTAAGGGTAGGTCAGTTGACATGGGTGGGTCAGGCGCTATGCGTAGGTCAGTCAACAATATGATAGAGTATATCACTTATAATGTTAATGGTAATTAAGGCAAGATTTTATCAATTATTATGGGAGTTATCAAAATTACATCTAACAAGGACAATTTAACTAACACTTTTAACTGGCTGTTTTTGTTTTTGCACTTAAAATTTTCAAATTCACATTTTTTTGGTTTTTCACTAACTTGTTGAATAAATTGCACTTTGATATGACTAACATTTTGTCTAGTATTATGTCTTACCAACATTTTCTATATATGAAACAAAATAGAAATAAAATTGATTATGTTACATGAAAATAATATAAAAACGTAAAAGTAACCCTAAATCTTGTTAATTAGCATGATTGTCTAAGGCAGTCACTAATTTAGAAATAATTAAATGAGTTGGTATTTTTATGAGCAAGTCTGCTGTCAACTTTCCCAGGCATGTTTGACACCTCTGTCAGTGCTGACCACACGCCTGCTGCTGCCCCAGATGTACGTATGGAGCGCAGGAAGACAGAAGTTAAAGCTGCCCCAAGTGGCGTGGTTGGTGTTGCTGTGAGGAGCACTGTGGATATTTCTAACTACAGCTCAGAGACATCCAGCCTGGATGATGATATGGATGACGTAAGTTTCTAGTGCTTGTGTGTGTTTGAATGCTTTGGTTGGTGTTGCTGTGAGGAGCACTGTGGATATTTCTAACTACAGCTCAGAGACATCCAGCCTGGATGATGATATGGATGATGTAAGTTTCTAGTGCTTGTGTGTGCTTGAATGATTTGCTTGGTGTTGCTGTGAGGAGCACTGTGGATATATCTAACTACAGCTCAGAGACTGGATGACGTAAGTTTCTAGTGCTTGTGTGTGCTTGAATGCTGGGATAGATTGAAAAAAGTTTGTCTGTTACTTATTTTCCTCTTTTTCCCTCTCCCTGCGTTCTTCCTTCTCTCTTTCTTTTCTTTCCTTTTCAACTTTTTTCCAAGCACACAGGAAATGAAAAGAGTGGTTTAACTAGATAGGTTGTAAAAGCTTGTTTGTCTTGAAATGTTTCCCTTCTTACCTAGATTGATTTGAGAACCTATTGGTTCTTATGTGTTATGTATTGGTTTTAAAAATTAGATCAAAGTTTGCCTGAGCCTGATATTTTTGTGATTGAACAGGAAAACAGCCTGAGCCTGACTCAGTCTTTGAAAGAGAAATTGGCCATCAAACAACAGCAGAGGTTGGAGGAGGATGAAAGAAGACGAGTTGAAAAGGAAAGTAAAGAAAGAGAGAAGGAAGAACGCAGGGAGAGGGAAAAAGAGGAAAAGTTAAAGAAAGAGAGGGAGAGACAACAAGAGAAACTCAAGCGCTTGTCCAGTGCTGAGAGTATACACAGTTTTGAATGTAAGAATACAATCAGACTTTTTTTGTTGGGTTTTTTTGTGCTTTTTATACACAAGAGAATTTATTGTTATGTAGTTACAAGCTGTATACCTACAAACAGGACTTCTTTAATGAGTTTTTGGATGCTTTAAAATACAAGTTGCTTTTGATTCATTTTGACCAGCTATTAATTTACTAAAGAATAACTAACTTGTGTTTTGAAATTTTAAATGTTTGGTTAATTAAATTTTATAAAAGTTTAATTGTTATTTTCAGTGTAATTTCCTGGACAGTAAAGTGTCACATTTGTTTTCTCTTCCAGTTTTGTCAGTGTCTGGGTCAGCCTCTGGGTCTGGTTCCAGCATCAACTCCTCCCCCTCCGTCACCCCCAGCAACACATCAGCCACCAGCCCCAGTATTACAACTAAGCCAGCCAGTATTCCACCCCCCAAACCTCAGGCGCCAGCTGTCACCCCCAGGAAGGTCATCAAAACGTGAGTCACATTCAGTGGGTTCCACACAGGTGTCTTCTGCCTGTTGTCATTGTAGATGGGGTTCAACTTCCTTCACTTAATGGCCAGTAGAATTCCTCCAGTGGGATATATAAAACATGGTTCCAAGTTTATATATTATCTAGACAAAGAAATAAGATGTGATCCTGACTCATGAGCTAAACATTACTTCTCCTATCTGACCAATACACTTACCCCTCAGCTACCTGTCCTATTTCTAAGTTTGTGTTAGCAGGCATCCTCTTTTTTAAAATTTGTTTTGTCATTGGCTTTACACTTGGGAGTTTTCATTGTTTGTCTGACATAAAGTGCTGGAGATGTTCAACAACGATACCTCCCTCCAAATTTCAGGAGCAACGAACTAGTCTCCACTTTCCCCATGCCTGTGACGTCATCACTGGCACCTTTTGAGGGAGATAACCCAGCAGACTGGAAGCCATTCAAGGACAGCGAGGCAGCCTACAGGGAGCTGATGAAAAAACTGGAACAAGATGATTGGTATGTGTCACTTAATAGGTCACCTGATAGGTCATTTGGTCATGTATTGATTGCCTCATTGGTCACTGACAGGTCACTTAGCTGGTCATCTTATAGATCAGTAAGGTCACCTGATACAAAACTTAAACAATTATTTCATTTTTTACATTAACCTTTTTTTTTCTAAATGACTGATTACAAGTTCACTGGTATAAAACAAACTACAATCTGTGTGTTGTCCTCTATATGACTAATGAAAAGTTGACTGCTGTACAACAAACAACCTGTGTATGTTTGCTGTCCTCTATATGACTAATGACAAGTTGACTGCTGTACAACAAACAACCTGTGTATGTTTGCTGTCCTCTATATGACTAATGACAAGTTGACTGCTGTAAAACTACAACCTGTGTATGTGTGCTGTCCCCAGGGAGACCAAGTGTGAGGGGATCAACATGTTGAGGAGACTGTGTGTCCACCACCCTGACACTGTGCTGGCCTCACTACATCCTCTTGTCATTGCCATCTGTAAAGAGGTTCATCAATGCTTTTTTTTTCTTTACTCACTGAAAATGTTTTGGTATATTGCTTAAAGTTTATAGAAATGTTCATTTTAGTATATGCTGTAAAAGAATTTTTAATTAACATTGCTAACAGCACATTGTCAGAATTGAAGTCAATCTTCATAACAGTTAAACGGACAAATAAAAACCACGAGTTTAGCCTATGAGATTATCAGAGGCTTTGATCAGAATCAGTTACATGATTGCTTTAAAGGTAATAGCTTTAAGCAGCCAAGTGAGACGAATGCAGTATTTTAAGCCATCAATTGTCTGATATTCAGATCACAAACCTGAGGTCCCAAGTATCCAGACTTGCTATCACAACTGTTGGTGAAATGTTTCTCTATCTGAAGAAAGGGATGGACACGGTGAGTCTGCCTGGCTTGGCCACATTTATTGTTTAAAGATGCTGTATAAACTAGCATTGCTTGAAGTCAATTAGCTGTAGTAAGTAGCAAGTGAAAATAAAGCAAACCATACGTATTCATGACATGTTTTCTTGTTTGATTGATTGTCATGTGCATTTTCTGGTGTAGGAGGTAGAGCTGACGACCAAGACGTTGCTGATTAAAGGTGGGGAGAGCAACCAGTTCATCCGGGAAGATGTGGACAAGGCACTCTGTTGCCTGGTGGATAACACCACACCCCAGAGGGCGCTGCAAGGCATTGTGTTGGGCGGAGCCTCGTAAGACTTTTAGCTATCAATTTAACATAGCTCATAAACTGTCCTCTAAAGCTAAATCCCATGGATGTGCTCATCAACTCTCCTCAGTATTTCTTGGGCTAAATGCTTAGTTTTGTGCATGGAACATTTATTTATCTGAAACACTGGATATAATTGAAATATATATTTCATCTTATATGTCAAGATCAAAGTTGTTGCTTGACTGGGATCCTTATTAGGTACAGAAATCAAAATGCCTGAAATGATTTCATTATTTGTCACTCCTGAAGAAAAAATCAGCATTTATGTAATGTTTATAAATAGGGTTGGGCAGAATGGGTAGGTGATGGCATACATTTGCTCTTTATAAAAATCAAATGTTTACCATTTAAGATCTTTGGGTCACCAAAATGGGATGCTGTGTTTAGATTAGGTAGTTTTCAGGAAAGCTTATTGTGAAGCAAATTATTATGTTCATTAAAATAATAAGTAATTACAGTTTAGATAATTGACAACAGTAAGAGGATAAAAAGTGAATACACTGAATTGGCTAGGGTTGGGCTTTAGTTTCAAGTTGCAAAAAGCTATACCTTAATGTTGTTCACTTTAGTAGGGTTAAGTTTAGTTTGGTTATGTCACATTTAAAGTAGTTTTGGTGTTAGGTTGGAACTTAATTAGAATGGCTTTAAATCATTTAAATTTTTGGCATGATTGTGGTAAGGTTAAGAATTGGTTGCATTTGTTATATTGCTTACCCACATAACATCTGCATTAAAAAATATATTGTGTAGTAATAAGTAAAACTAAAATATATATTAATGTAGTATTATTTGTGTAATAGTCACATACAGGTATATCCTAGCATAATATAAAAGTAATATGCTTTGGTAAAATAAGTATTAACATTATTATTTAAATGAATCTTTTCCTCACATTCTTGCAGTCATAAAAATCCACAAGTTCGTAAAACTTCAGCCCAGTTTTTAGTAGAATTAGTTGAAAAAATGGGATCTGGTCGCATTCTTAGTGGGGTGAAGGATATCACTGACAAGGTCTTGCCTACAGCTGCACACTTTTCATTGGATGGCTCACCTGAGACAAGGTTAGTGCAATTATTGATCACAGGGTTGGTGCAGATGTAGACCACAGGGTTGGTGTAGATGCAGACCACAAGGTTGGTGCAGATGTAGACCACAGGGTTGGTGCAGATGTAGACCACAGGGTTGGTACAGATGTAGACCACAGGGTTGGTGCAGATGTAGACCACAGGGTTGGTGCAGATGTAGACCACACGGTTGGTGCAGATGTAGACCACAGGGTTGGTGCAGATGTAGACCACAGGGTTGGTGCAGATGTAGACCACAGGGTTGGTGCAGATGTAGACCACAGGGTTGGTGCAGATGTAGACCACAGGGTTGGTGCAGATGTAGACCACAGGGTTGGTGCAGATGTAGACCACAGGGTTGGTGTTAGTGTAGACCATCAATAAAAAATCCTATTAATAAAACTTTTCTTCTGTCATCTTCAGATACTATGGTAGAAAAATCCTTCATATGTTAATGGCCCACCAAGACTTTGAACGCATGTTGCCCAAATATTTACCAGCCAACACACTGAGGAATGTCCAGGAGGTTGTGGAGAACTTAAAGCAGAGGGTAAGTTGCCCTCATATAAGAGCTAGTCACACTCACGTAAGGGCTAGTCCCTTTCACATATAAAGGCTGAACTCTATACCTTCATCTAAATTTAAGTTGCAGCCAGTTCTGCTGTGCTAAAGTCATTAGAAGCTTGTGCTAATATATTGAGTTTAATCCTCTAGGGGCTGGGTGAACGCCCCAGTGAACTTTCTTCTGCAAGGTCAAGGAAGTCTGGACATGGGAGCAGCAGATCCAATTCAACAGTCAGAGGAGGGTCTGCTAGTAGGTGAGTGCTGGGTGCAGATAATCCAATGACTTCTATTCTTACCTTTTGTAAGATAATCTAGTGCACTTTTCAGATATACATTCCATCGTTTAATGTTCTTTTAACAATATTTAACCAGCTAGGACACATTTAATTTACCATGACATTATTGTTTCAGCTCTGCTGATAGTGGGGTCATTGGCCTTCAGACCCAGAGAAAAGCATTAGTGAGAACAGATGAGGCGCGCATGGAGGAAGTGAAAGCTATGCTTGGGCAGCTGTCAGCAAACAACTGGCAAGAACGCTATGATGGTGTCACAGAGTTCCAGAAGATGTGTGAGACTTATTCTGCTGTTGTTTCTAGTCAAATCATCAAGGTAACTTGGCGTTTCTTGTACGCCTATTAATGTTAATGTGTTACATAAAATGATATTTTTGAAATTAAAAGATGAATTCAAATATTTTTTTGTTTAAAAAAAATGTGTGTTCTCTGTTGTCAGATTTTTGATAAATTCCTGCCGAGGCTGACTGACTCCAACTCCAAGGTGAACCTGTATGCCCTGAAGGTGCTGCTGGAGGTGATCCCCCTGATCAGGGAGTCCATGTCCAGCGTGATCAGCATGACTGTGGCTGCTGTAGCCCCCAACCTCAGCTCCAAGAACAAGGACATCAACACAACAGCTGTAGAGATCCTGGACTCTCTCATTGAGAACATAGGTTGGTATCAGTTCTACTGCAATACCAGCTCAAAATTGAGTTTGCCCATCAGTTCGATACTATATAGGCACACAGTAACCACAGTCATTAACTCGTTCCCGCCGGATGCGACTAAATGCGTCCTCCGGGGGTTCCGCCTGATGCGTCTAAATGCGTCTGGCCACACCCCCCTACTTTTCTTTTCAAATTGATAACGAAATCACGCATG
Organism: Physella acuta; assembly: GCF_028476545.2. Classification (NCBI taxonomy): domain Eukaryota; kingdom Metazoa; phylum Mollusca; class Gastropoda; family Physidae; genus Physella; species Physella acuta. Next base: position 127,827 of record NW_026733318.1, read on the forward strand.
CCCAAGATTTATACCTAGAACCACGTTGTAGCGAGATTCCACGATATTTCAATAAAAAAAACCGGAAGTTTTTATCTTGCGTGGTTCATTTTCAAATCGTGTTTTCAAGAGAGTAGGAGTGCGAGATATTTTTGTGATTTTTATTGTGATTTTTGCTGTGTTTTTGACTTATTTTTAAAGATGGCTTTTGAATTCCTTCAATCTATAATTGATGGAAATAAACAATTAAGTGATGGAGAAGAAGAAGGTTCTGATATTGAGATGAATAATGTTGACTCTGAGTCTGATTCTGACTTAGACGAAATTCCTGATGAAGCTGACATGCCTGACACTGAATGGTCTGATCAGCTGTCTGATGTGACAGACAAAATGGGCTTCTTAAATGAATTTGAAGGAATGCTGCATGAAATGCCCGCTGACAGTCTACCATTAGACTACTTCAAATTGTTTGTCACTGATGAATGCATTGAAAACTTCGTCATTCAAACGAATTTGTATGCAGAGCAGTACTTTGCCAACCAGTCTGCTGCTAAAAAGACCCAATTCAAATGGACTCGAGTGAATGCTGATGACATCACTAAGTATATTTACATCAATATTATGTTTGGCCTGCATCAGATTCCAGATGGAAGACTTTACTGGTCTTCTGATCCTATGTGGAGGGTACCTGCAGTGGCTGATGTGATGAGTCGTGACAGATATGATGCCATACACCAATTTTTTCACATCAACGACAGCTCGCAACAACCCGCTAAAGGCAATCCTAACTATGACCCTCTCTTCAAGGTGAGGCCTTTCCTAGACCACATTAGGCACATCTGTGTGTCTATTTACAAGCCACAGCATCAACTTAGTGTTGATGAAGCCATGGTTGGCTTTAGAGGAAGACTCGGCTTCAAGCAGTATATGAAGGACCAGCCAACTCCCTGGGGGTTGAAAATTTGGTGCTGTGCGGAGGCGAAGTCGGGATATATACTCAACTTCAAGGTGTATACTGGGAAGAGTGAAAGGAGCTCCACGAATGGTATAGGATATGATGTAGTCATGACTATGACAGAGCCCTTCCTAGACAGGCAACATGAAATTTTTTTTGACAATTTTTTTTCATCGCCAAAGCTAGCAGAGGATCTGCTTGCTCGAGGCACCTACTGTTGTGCCACCATCAGGCCAAACCGTAAAGGCTGGCCTTTCAAGAAATTGAAGCAGAAGAGAGGGGAGTGCAGGATGCAACAGAAGGGGATGCTTGTGGCTTGTCAGTGGACAGATAAGCGGCAGGTCAATCTTATCTCTACCAACTCCAATCCTGCCATGGCCAAGGTTCAGCGCAGAACCAAAGAAGGCCCCATCGACGTGGAAATCCCCTGCAGTGTAGACTCCTACAACTCGTACATGTTTGGAGTGGACCTGGGTGATCAACACAGGTCCTACTACCCTGTAGGCAGGTCAAGCCATAAATGGTGGAGGTATCTGTTCTGGTACCTTATCCAGATATCCATTGTCAATGGCTACCTGCTAATGAAAAAAATGAACCCTACATCCCCTCTTAGTCAGAGCCATCTGAAATTCAGGACAAAGCTAGCACAGCAACTACTGGCAGGGAAATCTACAGCTGCAACAAGGCCCCAAAACTTGCCTAGTATTGCTGGCGTTGCAAAGCCTTTCAGCCCCCAGCACATGCTCTCTACCATGCCAGGCAGAAAACGCTGTTGTTATCAGTGTGCCATGGAAGGGGCAAAGATGCCCAGTGGCAGGACCAAAGAGACAACCAAAGGCTGCCACTTATGTCAGGTGTATCTGCATGCAGGACAATGCTATAGTGCATACCATGAAAGCCTAAGATAAATTTTGTATGCATTAAATGCTAAAAGTACAACATTTTTTGGATTTTCCTTCATTTTATGTTGTTGTTTCATGTTGTTGTGTCTGTAAAGCTATATTTTTCTGAAAGCTAATCCATTTATGAGTGCCTTGGTAATTTTTTAACTTAAAATAAATAGTGTTTATATAGTGAAATTAATTTTTTAAGAACATATATGTTATAAAATATGGAGTTACTTCCCTTTGTTCAGGAATGGGTTTGTAAACAGGAAGTCGGGGCTCAGGAGGGAATGAGTTAATGAATTTACAGCATGGTAGCACACAGTTAAAATAGCACAAAAACAGACAGTTAATATAGCACAGCAGCCGACAGTTTAAAATAGCACAATAACAGTTCAAATGTTGTCCATGTTTCAGATCTGCCACTGTTGATTCAACCTTTTGCCAATCAAGCCCTCAATGCCACAGCCAGAAGTAAAGCAGATATGGTGGACAAAGTTTCATGTAAGTTTTCTTTCATTAGATTTTAAATGTTTACAGACTAAGTTGGGAAGGTTTACATTAGATTTTAAATGTTTACAAAGTTGGGAAAGTTTACATTAGATTTTAAATGTTTACAGACTTGGTTGGAAAAGTTTATCCCCGCAAACAGAAACCTGTGGTCTTGCATGTGCTTCCTCTGGTCTGGCATCTTCTGGGATCTATGAACGCCAGCGGGGCAACTGTCCATGGGGGGAGCAACGACCTACGTCGAGCAACAGGTACTCTAATCAGCACCCTGTATGACTGCATGGGCCAGGGGCTGATAGAGAAGGCTAGCGCTGAGCCAAGCAATACACAGCGACAGATACAGACATTACAGAGTTTGATAGACAACAGCTGAATGGGACTACAAGGAAGTTGACAGGGGATGGTGAAAGTTTTCTGCAATAAACAGCTTCATCTGATGAACATTCCTTTTGTATTGTAGTCCAAACTCAGTGTCATACAAGATTTCATTGTGATAGTCCATTTGTGGTAGGTCTACTGTGTAAGGTAATGTAAGCTTTTCATTCCTCCACTCAGTTACAATTCATCAGATTTTGTAAAGCATTTTTTCCTATTAAATCCTGTCTTAAATCCATCCATTCACAAGCTTGACAGTGTCAATACTCATGGTTGATTTGAATCATTTGCTCACATCTGTGTCCTGTATGTAGAAATTGACATGTATTTATCCTATACAAACTTGCTTAGTCCCACTACGGTCTACATGTGTCAGTGTCAGCTGTCATATCTGAGATGTCCATTTTTTACACTTGGCCCAGCAGCTTGGGAAGTTAAGCTGGTGTTGATAGGTCAGCATGACTTGACTAACTGTACAGTATTATAAACTTTTGAGGTATTATAATCAATCTAGGTCAACATGACCTCACTAACAACTGTACAGTATTATACATTTTCCTTTCCATAGAAATATTTTTACCTTACCAAGTGGTAAAATTGTTTTCTCTGAAATCAACTGCTCATAACTAACATAACAAATTATCGTTGACTAATGTCTGCTTAACTATCTTATTTACCTTAAGAATGGTGGTACATGATTGTTGACTAGCACTGAACACCATTTAACATTTCACTACAGTTCTACTAATAAATTAGTTAAACACCTAGTGTGACGAGCCAGTATTGTTGTATCTTGCATTTCCTCAAGTAAAACAAGCCAAGATCAACAAGGTTGATCATGCCCCAGTGTGTTGGGTACTATGTCCAGTTGTGTGGGCACTAGTGCCCATGGTGTGGGTACTAGCTGAATCCAGTTGTGTGGGCACTAGGGCCCATTGTGTGAGTTTAAGGACCCATTGTGTTGGGTACTCACTAGATCCAGGCGTGTGGTTTCTAGGACCCATCATTGTTAGCTTGTCTGTGATAAAACCAGTCATGAACTACTGTGATTCCTAAACTATTGTTTTAGTTGCTAATATGTTTACTATTGTAATACATATGTCTATTTTACATGAATATTCTCTATTTACCTTAGAATTTTTTAACAATGTACAAATCCATAGTCCTCTTTAGAATTTTTAACTTAAAAGACAATATTTTTACCTTTAAACATATCAAGTAACTTGAACAATAACATTTTTATGTTTTGCACTTGTATAGTAACTGTAAATACAAAATTATGACCTTTAAAAATGTAGTATTTTGGCTTGTGTGTAGTTTGCATTGCCCACACTTGGATGTGATATGTGGTACACATCTATAATGTTAAATCCAACTTTGTGTTGTTCCAGTCCAGTGATTTACTTTGTGGAACATTGTTTGCTATTTATCAGATGCCTGCCTTAATTGGTTGCATTAATCAATGTATTTACCTATTACAAGTTGTTGAGGGAAAATTTATTTTTTGCAAAAAAAAAATTAACTAATTTTCCCTCTATGGTGCCAGATTTCCCCCTGTGGTGCCAGATTTCCCCCTGTGGTGCCAGATTTCCCTCCTGTGGTGCCAGATTTCCCCCCTGTGGTGCCAGATTTCCCCCTGTGGTGCCAGATTTCCCTCCTGTGGTGCCAGATTTCCCCCCTGTGGTGCCAGATTTTCCCCCTATAGTTGGCTAAAGGTGAGCCCAGCTGGTCCTGAGCTCTAGTCCCTGAACACTTCAACAGACTGGATTCACTAAGATGGTGGTGAACAATTATTCTAACCTATAAGAAAAAAAAATAATTCACTGCCTGTTGTTGTTAAAGCCATCTTCCCTACTACTAATATAAATGCATATATATAAATCATTAAACAGCCAATATTCTGATTGTGTAAATTAAAATCTTATTGTAATGAAACACGGAATTTAAAAATATTAATTTATTTTTACTTCATGATTCAGATTTATAATTTAAAAAAAAATTATTGAATCCTATTTATAAAAAATGCGTTCCTGTTTTAAAGGTAATATCAACAAATACTGTGATTAAAAATAAATTAGACAACAGATGTATATATTATAGGCAAGTGCTGGTGTTAATGTTTGATACAAAGTTTATTAAGATCTTGTATTTACTTTTTATTTCATATACATATTTGGGCTTAAAAGAAACTTTCTACTTTTACAGCTCAATCTATAGGCCTAATAACTTAATTATTGCACATCATTTAAAAAATAAACATGTAGCTTGAATACAGTGTGTAAATATTCCGTCCACCATGACCTAACTTGTACATATAAATAACTTATTAAACTATTTGTGTATATAGTCAATGATTCAGATCTGTGAACTGCTTTCATGATCCTGACAAGTTTATCACAGTGTGGCTCGAGATTTGAAGTTACCTTGTTTTAAAGATACCACTGCAGTAATTAATGGGTGTTGCATTAGAACTGAAGTATCCACATCATTTTTTTTTAGTAAAATGTAACAGTTACATTTATTTTCTATTTATAAATGTCAGCATTTGTCCGTCCATTGGAATTTGTGATTGCTCTCACATGGGTGTAGGTTGGCAATCATCACACAAACATTTATTTCAATAGTCATTCATTGGTTTCATATATGTGAGGGCCAGGGTAAGATGGTTGTATTTTCATTTTACTTATTTTACAAAACATTTTGGAAGTTTTTAAAAATATTTACTCATGATATAACTGCTTATATTTTCAGTTGTAAGCTAGCTTAGTTTTGCCACATTTTTATTTAAAATACATTCTTGAAAAATATATACATTTTTATAATTGCAATTTAATTGCAAATTAATACTTGAAAGAGTACTTTGATACATTTTTACAGTACTTTGTTACCCAACTGACCTGAGGACTACTGAACTAACCTAGAGCTGTTCTTTGGTTAATTGCTGTCTGCTCATATTGTTTTAGTTCAGAATTGTTTTTGTAGTTTTTATCTAAAATTAACAATAGACAGTGCACACAAACTTGGGTTTTAGTGCTTATTAAATCCTTTCTGCTTGGTATAAAAAATGAAATGATAAAGAATGTTTATTTTTTGGCTCCATTTTAGATTTCAACTGCATATGATTAAAAAACTGTTTGTAATTTTCTTGAAACAATAAAACTACAAGTATACTTTGTTGTTCTTACTTTTCAGCCAAAAAAATTAAGTAGTTTAATTTAGTTGCACATACCTTGAAAAACTTAATAAATAATAAACTGAAAATATGACGAGAAATAAAAACAGAGAGCTTTTGTCCTTTTTGACTAGCCTTCTCATCTTTAGAGTTTGGATTTTTTTTATTAGAGAACTGACTTATCTGGTGAACTTATTACAGTGAGTTTTATAAATGTTTAAGTTACCAAAAACAGTGAGATAACACATTAGATAAGATATATGGAAACAAAGAACAAGACTGCCATGGTTAAAACTTTTCTTTAAATACGTAAATGCATCATTTAAAATATAATAACTTACTCTCACTTGAAAATATATATGTAGCTTTTTTAATGGCCATAAGAGAATCTGGTAATGAAATGTAAATTTTAGGTTTTTTTTTATATTTTAAGAAAGTCTTCAATCTGGATCCTGGGCTAGAGCCTGTAGGACATCTCTGAGTCTACCTAACTCTGATAGGTACCTAACTTGTGTTAGGGAAATCAAGGTTGCTGGGCATAGTGCTGACCACACTATCCCTTCATCTGCCCTATTTGTCTTGGGCAGGAAAAAATGATAAACTAAAAATACAGCTCAACTCACTAAATCTAGTTTTGTTCAAATAAATCTGTGATCACAAAAGTACAAATAGTAATCATAAGAACACCCTGTCTGGTTAAAATGGTTTCAATACAAGCATAGAGAGAGGAGACAAGATTTTCACACTACATCAATCATACAGATCTACTACATATATATTTACATATCGGCCTACAAAGCAGTTGACCACTACTAACCATTTTTGTATGATAGGTGTAAGATTCTTGAATTGTAGATTTAAAAACATTTAGAATTATGCTTGCTAATGATTGAAAGTTTGTGTATGTTGGACTGGTTATCTTTAAAAAAAAAATTACAGTTAACAAAGTTGTGTTGTTTAGAAGTAAGAAATGTTTTAACTTAAAAAGCAAGGATTAACTATTTAACTGCTTGAAAAACCACCAACTAACAACCAACTAAAAGTTAAAGCAAGGATCAACTATTTAACTGCTTGAAGAAATTCCAAACTAACAATCCAATAGCAAAATTAAAAAAAAATTATCACAATAGTTTATCACAAAGTTTTACTGACAGAAAGTATCGGCATTTTTTTGTTATGTCCAGTAGCCAGTTAAAATAACAATGTCCATCATATCCATTGTTGGATACAAAAAATGCATCTCTCCCAGAGGCTGTCAAAATGTGCATTGATAGCCTGGAACATACCACTGTTTTGTTACCTGAATCCAAAAAATGCATTGAGTCTGAGGTTAATCCTCTCCCAGAGGCTGTCAAAATGTGCATTGATAGCCTGGTGTTGGAAGTCATGGAGGGAGCTCTCATCCTCCTCACACTCATCAAGCAGGAAGTAAGACTGCAGCACTGATCTACACATGGGGCACTTGTCCAGCAGTTTAAAACAACCTAAGCAAACACAGGCATGTCTGCATGGCAAAAGAGCACACATGACTGGCCTAGTTTGACACACTACACATTCAGGATGAGTATGTTCCCCTGTTGTGTGTTCCAGTTCTGCAGTAGAGGCTGCTTCTGTTGCTAGGCAACTATGATTTCTTTTACTGTGACCAGGATTTTCTGATGGCTGCAATGTAGAGTCTGGACTGGCAGGTAGATCAGCTGTTGTTACACTGTCAGCCTCATCTGCACATCCAGTTGCATCAGGTACAACAGTTGTATCAGGTACAACAGCTACATCTTGGACTTGAGTCACCGGATGCTCAGTTTTTGTGTCATTTGACAGAAAAAGAGGCTAAAATAAAATACAATTTTTTTTTAGGTTTGACATCTATGCAGTATGTGGTGTAACACCCTATGAAGTATGTGCTGTCACACCCTATGTTACCTTGCAATTAAGCTCTGCTCCCAAATGATTGATATTACCTTCAACTCCATATGTTAAACCTCACCTGTAATGAGTACAGTTGAACTCCATATGTTTTCACATAATTTCCTATAATATTGGACTTTTGCACAACTTTGTCATCTTGAAGGTGAATTATTGATATTAGACCTATCTGTAAAGTTTAAAGATAAAGCAATCACATTAAGCATGAAGGAATGACACAATACTACACCAAAAATAAAATGTTTAAAAAGAATTTCCCCCACAAAATTTTCTAAAAATAATAAGCCCACTCACAACTGAATTCATTTTGTCATCTTCTTCAATATCATCTACATTTTCATCTTCACACTTTGGGGCAACAGTGAACACAGTGACTGGGTAGCGTTTTCTAGGCATATCACCAAGTACATCGCTGGTGACACTTGCTGGACATGGCAGGTTTATCTCATGCCCTCCAGCAGTACTCAACCTGTAGGTTTGTAGCCAAACATAAGATGCTTCAACATTGATCAAAATTTCTATCCCTTTTACAATTTAGTCATTATTACCAAGTATTTTAAAAATATTTAATAACTTATTCAACTATTCTTACTCTAGGGTATCACAAAATAGTGGATCTAAAGAAGAATAGTCTTCAGTTTGCTTGTATTCCAGTTCATGTCTGATGTGGTGTCCAGGTTTAAGCATAAAATCATGGACTGGATTAATTTTAGCACCCCACAGAACAAATACTTTGCCTGGGCACAAACTAGACAGGTGCAGTTTTATTCCATCTTTTGTGAAGAGAAAAAAATATAAACACACTGTCGTACAAACAGGAATTGGAATAAAAAAAAGTAATTAAGCTAATACACAGTTTGTTGTAAGCAGATCAATATAAAAAAAACTTTTCTTCTTCTTCTTTATTCTTAACTATTAGTGTTGAAAGGGATCGAGATTTATCTGCCAGTGGGTTTGAACTCGACTTTTTTTTTCTTTTCGAATTTATCAACCATGATCTTTTTGCCGACTCGACCACGCCTCCAACACAATTAAGGATACGTGTCAACTGGTTATGCACCATTGAGGCCATTGACTCCGATTTCAGCCTGCTTTTCTTTTTGGATTTGCTCCCTTTGTCCAACCAAGAACAAGCTACAAGGCAGCAGTTGTTTGATTTTGGAGTTGTCTCTGCTAGAAGAGTTGCTGTCCCCAGCTAACGAGCCTCATCTGCCCGAGGGTACGAACTCGAGACTTTTCGGTTTAGCAACCATGAGCTTTACCGACTCAACCACACCGACCCTAAAAAAAGCTTTTTGAAAAAAAAAATTCCTTAAATTTTGTGGGTAGCAATTTATTTTTATTGATGGTCTATGTTTTATGGACAGTAGTACAGAAGGCTCATGTTATTACTTTGTGACAGCTAGAAAATGTGCTATACTATAACAGATAAAAACATTTTCAGAACTGCATGTTTTTTAAATTACAAATTAAATATATGTAACTAGGTGTAGTTACCAGAGACGATAACAACGCAATAGTGCAGGTGTTAGGCTGATAACGATCACAAAGCCGCTGTCAACTTTGACACGACTTGGCTGACGAAACAGTGCAGGTGTTCTATTAATCGGACTGATGAGACAACTGCGTAGTAATCGGAAGGCGAGATATTCGGATTGAACATAACTGTGATAGAACCGAATACGATTACGAATACGAAGGGATATATAGGAAGGCGACAGTTGAAAAAGGAAGCCGAACTGTAGAGACGTGAGGAGTAGGAGATCGGGGGATCAGTCAGTCAGTAAGAGGAGTATCAGAGACAGTGACAGGATCAGTATCAAGTTGGTTATTGAACGGGTTAGCCGTATTGTGTTAATAAGGACGATAGACATGTGCATTCAGTTATGTGAAGACTAGTGAGGACTGTTGGGGGTCAGTTGATTCAGACTATTATTGTGAAGCATTTCTTTTGATTCATTATATTATTGTGAAGCATTTCTTTGATTCATGTAATAAAAGGATCAATGGTGAACCTGCATCTTCGAGTATCTATACTGTGGTCGATGTTGTGTAGAATGAGTGGTTAGACTCGTTAACATTTGGCACTACAGGCAAATAGACTCATTACATTTGGCGTTGTCGAGCAGAAGATGCAACTACGCTCGGTCACATTTGGCGCAGCGAGCAGGGTCACATTTGGCGCTGCGGACAGGATGATTCAATTAGACCAGCCGCTTTAGGCACCCATTATCAACCTAGATTCAGTTCATAACTGTGGTTCGTGTGTGTGTGAATTCGGACATTCAGGAACAGTGAAAATTGAGGAACGAGGAAAAATTTTCATACACACACGGTAAGAAAGGTCTTTTCTTTTTTTACTCAAGGAATAAAAATTATAATGTCTACTCTGGACGAGAAGCAGACCCATATTGTGGTCCTGCCCAGAGAGTCCCACATTAACAAATTTTACGGGGACGGTGATCCAGCTTTAACCAACAGGTTCAGTGAAGAGGTCAAAGCGGCCTGGGCCTCGAGATACATGTCACCAGAGGAAAGATTAAGACTGCTGATGGGCAGTATAGGAGAGACGGTTAGGGCAGAGGTCAAATGCCACGATAAAACCATCCAATCAGATCCAGATAAGGTGCTGGATCTAATTATGGAGACCTTTGGGGAGAGACGGTCGGGATCGCAACTGCTATCGGGGTTCGTAGGCTTAAAGCAGAGAATGGCGGAGAGTGTGATGGAGTATTCACACCGAATGAACAGGGCCTTTGATTCGGTAAAGGGCAAAACACCTGACATTGATGTGCGCCTACTGAGGGACCATTTCATCGAGGGGCTAGCAACCCCGATCTTAAGGAGAGAGTTGAAAGAAGAGGTCTACAAAGACCCGCAGTTGACCTTCCTTCAGGTCAGGAACTCAGCGATCCGCAGGTCCGAGGATGAGGACCAATCGAACTGTTCGGTAGACAAAGTCTCTGTGCCGGAACAGAAACAATCCCCACCCACAGGGACCGGCACGATGGAAACCATGATGGCTCAACTGTTGGCTCACCTGGATAAGGTTGACCAACGATTGGAGAGGTTAGAAAGCAGGTCAACAGCTGAGAATCAGGGCAAAAACGGGACAAAACAGAGACAGGTTGGACAGCCGCGACCTGCCGGTCCATCGCTCCGGTGGACGGCTGAAGGTCGACCAATTTGCTTGTCCTGCTCACAACCCGGACATATGGCACGGTACTGTCCGGTGAAACGATCGCCCTCTGTAAGGCAGGTCAAGGCTACAGAGCGGCGAGGTTATGGCGTAAGAAACAAAAGGAAACAAATAATGAAAGAGTCTCAAACAAGACTCGAAGAGAAATTATCAGATATTGAAAAAATGAACTGTGAAATGAACTTGAATGTTGAAAAGTTTCAAGTGAACAATTTGTTGGCTAAGAAAAATGATGATAAGGAAGAAATTGGTAGACTTAATAATGAGATCTCAAGGTTAACCATGAAACTGGATAGGGAAAGTTCATGCAAAGTAAAAGCACAGGAGAAACGTTCATCTTTAGAGTGTCTGTTATCTGAAGAAGAAAATAGAAAATTTGTACCTGGTTTTGCAAAAATTGCCGCACCGTTGCATGACTTGGTAAACAAAATGACAAAGAAACACAGTAAGGAGAAAAAGAAAGGTAAAACACAACTGATAGGTGAATTATGGACTGATGAATGCCTGAACTCGTTTAAGCTATTGAAAAAGGCTTTGACAGAGGCGCCGATATTAGGATACGCGGACTTTGACAAACCATTTCGGCTAGAAATTGACGCCAGCTCTAAAGGTCTGGGAGCTGTGCTATCACAACAACAAGAGCAAGGTTTCAGGGTTATTGCGTATGCCAGTCGAGCTCTGAAGGAATCAGAGAAGAACATGACAAATTACAGCGCCATGAAACTAGAACTTTTGACATTAAAATGGGCTGTGACTGAAAAATTCAGGGACTATCTATTAGGTGCTAAATGTGTGGTATACACTGACAATAACCCCCTCAGTCACCTAAAGACAGCAAAGTTGGGATCCATCGAACAGCGATGGGCAGCAGAATTGGCACTCTTTGACCTGGAGATAAAATATCGCCCGGGGCGGTCCAATGGCAATGCGGACGCCTTATCAAGGAATCCTTACGAGAGACCGGGCGATGAGGAAGAAACGCTGACAGGAATATGTGAGGTCAGAGCGTCAACAGATATCCCTCACGGGGTGCAAGTGATGCGAAACGGGCAGACCGGGGTGGAGCACATATCCACAGAGCCCGGACATATGGACATTAGTGATTTTAATTGCCTTAATCACAAAGAGATAAGAGATGCCCAGAGAACGGATAGTGGCTTACAGCCGCTGTTGAAACACGTCCAGGAACAAAAATTCCCAAGAAGAAGGGAAAGAGAACAGTTTGGTCGGGAAACAAAGAAACTACTGAGTCAGTGGGACCGTCTCAGTATAAAGGATGGTGTTCTCATGCGGAGAATTCATGACCAAATAGATGGGACAATACACCAGGTGGTGGTGCCTGGACAGTTACGAGAAGAAGTGCTAAGGTTGGCACATGACAGGGCAGGACACCAGGGTCAGGACAGGACGCACAAAATATTACGACGGAGGTGTTACTGGCCCAATATGGAGATGGAGGTCAAACGCCATTGTGAGGCTTGTGTGAGGTGTCAGCATGCGAAAATGCCAGTTGTTAAAATGAGACAGCCATCAGGACACCTACTGGCGACAAAACCACTAGAGATTGTGGCTATGGACTTTACGTCGTTGGAGCAATCATCGGATGGGACGGAACATGTGTTGGTAATGACTGATGTATTCACCAAATGGACTGTTGCGGTGCCCACACGAGATCAGACGGCCAAAACAGTGGCAAAGGTCTTAATAGAAAATTGGTTCATCAAATATGGCATACCAAGACAATTACACTCTGACCAAGGAAGGGCCTTCGAGTCAGAAGTAATTAACCAACTGTGCAGCCACTACGGGATCAACAAATCTAGAACAACCACATTTAATCCGAAAGGAAACGGACAGTGCGAGCGGTTCAACCGCAGCATGCATGATTTGCTGCGTACGCTAGAACCTGAACAGAAAAAACGTTGGCCTGATTTTCTCCCAGAGTTGGTATATCTATACAACTGCACCCCCCATGCCACAACCGGCTTTTCGCCACACATGTTACTGTTCGGACGGGAGGCTCGACTCCCTCTTGACTTGTTCCTAGGGAAAAAGGAAAGTATGACTGGCTCATACACCGCACTAGAATATGTGAATGAACATATGAGACGAATTAGAGAAATGTACAGGGTAGTACAGGAAAGACTAGAACATGAAGCACGGCGAAGGGAACCGCCGGTACAGACAAAGGACCCGCCACTCAAACTGAACGACAGGGTATTACTGCGTAGCCACCCGTTAGGCAGAAACAAAATCCACGACCTCTGGGGACAGGAGATATGGCAAGTCGTGGAGATGCCTAAAGTAGCAGGTGGCCCCTTTAAGATAAGACCCATCAATCACACCAAACCGGATCGGTGGGCGAATATTGCTCAATTAAAGAAATATTGGCATCGGCAAGAGGAGCATTTACACACAAAGAAACCTAAGACAATTAGGGAACCGGAAACTATAACGGAAATTCACATACCCATCCCGGAACCATGTCACCATCAACAGCACAACAGCGATACACAAGTGGAGGATAACGGCAACAAAGAGGATCCCGTTCCTCCCAGAAGCAGAGAGACAGTAGACCATCAGATAAGTGGTCCGCGGAGAAGTTTGAGAAACAGAAAGAATACGAAATTTTTTGTCAGCAACCATCAATTCTTTCATGGTCGCGCTGGTATGAGAACAGACTGTTCAAAAAGTTATAAAAGTGAACTGGTGAAGGCACCAAACGAAAAAAGGTGGATGTGAATTCTAGAACTGCCTTGTGTCTGAGGAATATGATGTAGACACATTTGATATGTGAAATAGGGATAACTGTCAATCTTTTACGAATGTGACGACATTGACAGTGAATGGAACAATAAATTTTTTTTTACGATGGTGCGATGGACATTTAAGAAGTGCACCTACCAAGCGTTGTTTGTGGTTGAAAACACACAAAAAAAAGGCGGCGGTGGATGTAACTAGGTGTAGTTACCAGAGACGATAACAACGCAATAGTGCAGGTGTTAGGCTGATAACGATCACAAAGCCGCTGTCAACTTTGACACGACTTGGCTGACGAAACAGTGCAGGTGTTCTATTAATCGGACTGATGAGACAACTGCGTAGTAATCGGAAGGCGAGATATTCGGATTGAACATAACTGTGATAGAACCGAATACGATTACGAATACGAAGGGATATATAGGAAGGCGACAGTTGAAAAAGGAAGCCGAACTGTAGAGACGTGAGGAGTAGGAGATCGGGGGATCAGTCAGTCAGTAAGAGGAGTATCAGAGACAGTGACAGGATCAGTATCAAGTTGGTTATTGAACGGGTTAGCCGTATTGTGTTAATAAGGACGATAGACATGTGCATTCAGTTATGTGAAGACTAGTGAGGACTGTTGGGGGTCAGTTGATTCAGACTATTATTGTGAAGCATTTCTTTTGATTCATTATATTATTGTGAAGCATTTCTTTGATTCATGTAATAAAAGGATCAATAGTGAACCTGCATCTTCGAGTATCTATACTGTGGTCGATGTTGTGTAGAATGAGTGGTTAGACTCGTTAACATTTGGCACTACAGGCAAATAGACTCGTTACATTTGGCGTTGTCGAGCAGAAGATGCAACTACGCTCGGTCACATATAGAAAACTAAAATTAGAGGTTATTTTTATATAATAACAAGAAACATGTAAAAAAAAACATTCATGACCTGAATACATGTAGGCGTACATGGGCCAGGTTTTTTTAAAACCTAATGTAAATGTAATATTGTTAAAGAAAACATAACTGCAAAAAAAACCTGTTTTACCTGCAAGTTTTTTGCTTCTCTCCTCTATACGAATAAAAAAAGGATTACAGACTTTCACCATGTTTGTCTGTTCCACACCAGTTTTAGTAACAGACTGCCCATTCAAATCAATTCTAAAAACAAATTGACATATACATATAGAACAAGCATAGTATGAAGCAATCAAAACATAAAATTCACATTTTAAAATTATTTGATACTTGCTGATAAGCTGTATCCACATTTTCCTACACTAGTATTGCTCATTTCACATCAATCACATAACTAGCAAAAAGCCTTGACCTAGAATCTAGATCTATAGGTAAATATTTAGAGAAAACCCTTGGTATTTCATAGTATTTGCCGCCAACCAATCAAACGCCAACGCGTTTTGGTTGGCAGCTGATGTCACGATGATGTCACGCGACCCGTAAACACTGCGTTTTTGGAGCTAAAAAGGACTGAAAAAGCCATTATACTTACCTACTTCTATAGCATCATACATAATTTTATAAATTAGTAAATTAATTAATTAATCAACTAATTAAATATATCTAATGGTAATGAAGGGTGTTTATTTTGGTTAAGGCACGACGCATAACACTATGCATGCGTGGTATGTGGCCTGACCGACAGAAAGGAGATTGTTTATATTATTGTTTTGAGTTTAAATTTAATGCAACGAGCCCGCCGGTTGGTTGAGGCCATGCCGGGGGGACGATCTGTCCGGGATTCAAAGTTGTCTTCCAAAAATAGTTATGTTAGGTTGTTAGTAGTATTGTAATCTCAAATAGATATTTTATGGTTAGAAATTAGGATTAGGCATATGCAGAGGCGTAGCTAGGGGAGGGCGGCCGCCCCGGGCGCCGACCCTAAGGGGGCACCAAAAGGGGTAAAAAAAAATTTACAAGCTCATTTTAAGCTGCAGTTTTGAATTATAAACAGTCAAAGTAAAGAAATTTAACGACTGAGAGCCTTTGCATACTGATTTAACTGTTTTCTACCTTGATTGAGTAACTGTAAAAGGTATATCCTTAAGAAACAGTGACCGGAAAAACTGCTTTCCAGCTTTCCTAGATGGAGGGGGGGGGGGGCGCTTTTTCGAATACTAAAACCGGAAAAAAAAAAGGAATAAATAACCCGTATCACTCAGAAAAGAACCCATGGAACTAAAGCGTATTTACGATTGTGTAACATAAAAACAAGAATTAGTGACGTTTAAAATCCGCTCTACCATTTTTGTCCAAGATGGTGGGGAGGAGGGGGGGGGGGGCGCTTTTTCACCCACAAAAATCGCAGGATTTGTACTGGATCGGTTACTAGATAACTCTTTTAACACTTAAAAAAGAAATGTTTTTTCCTCTAGCTTGTTTCATTATACAATCAACCAGTCAACGAAATACCCATATCGTATTCCAATGTGAACAATAATTTGCTATTGTATGTCAATTGTATGACCTTAATCTAACTAACTTAAAATCCAAATATATACTATATCATAAAAGAGACTGTTCCAAAGATAAAACATAAAAAGACTGTCCTAAACGAATTAGCACCATTACAATATTTTTTTTCTGACATTACTAATCTTTATCTTTAAAGGATAATGCATCTTATGGGGAATTTAATTGGCGTTGAGTTAAGATTTATGGAACGACAATCATACAGCGTAATTATTAATTTTTTTCAAGACTGTAGCACACATACACACACACACATATATATATATATATATATATATATATATATATATATATATATATATATATATATATATATGGCGGGGCGCCAAACTGAATGTTCGCCCCGGGCGCCGGGAGGGGTCGCTACGCCTCTGGGCATATGAATATGGTAGGACTAGAGACTAGGGTACAATTTTACTTTTAGCATTGTCACATTGACATCAGCATGCCATGTGTGTATTAAAGTGTATTTTACTATTTTAGTTATCTACCACAGTAATCTAAAACCCTTTATTGATGGAGAAGATTAATTACTAATAATTACTTTAATTAGTATGTCGCAAAACTGGTATAAAAATCTCCCACATCTTTAGATCTAGATCTATCTATATGCTACTAGAATCTAGATCTATTATAATTATAGTATTTATAGTAATGATAGATGATCTATATATGGCTTTTGTCTTTTTTATTTCTATGTGGATACACTCATCATACTCATAGACAGTCATAGACTCATCATACTCATAGCATAGACAATAGACGTAGAAGAGTCTGAAATACTCTGAAGGAAGAGTGAAGCTGATTCAGCTGAAGGAGTGAGAGTCCCGGCGGACTGTCACACTGTCAGGAATATTTTCGGAAGTCTATCAATAATAAATTAATAAATTATAGTAGATCTATCAGACATCGGTATACCTCAGTGCTAGTGAATTATCATACCTATAAAGCGAAATAAAAACGGTCATTGCCAAAAAGCAAAGGATTATAACAACAATGGAGGTAACGTTTGAGTAGCCTGCAAACCATAACAACAGAGGGTTCGCCATACTCCCCATTTTTCTAGCTCACTCTTTACACTTAGAAAAGCAATTTCCTTCTAAAAAGTAAATATTATTATTATGCGATGTAGGCCAAGCGGTCTCTCTAAACGTCGCAACATACCAAATAATATTCTTACATCATGGAATATAAATTATAGGTGCCCTGTCAAAACGGCCCGGGACAAATCGGCCCCGTCAAAACGGCCCCGTTAATACGACCCCGTCAAATCGACTCCCGACAAACCGACCCCGTCAAAATAGCCCCGTCAAAAGGGCCCCGACTTATTGGCTCCCGTCAAATGGGCTCCCGTCATATTGACTTGCGACATATAGGCTCCCGACAAATGGGCTCCCGATATTTAGGCTCCCGACAAATGGACTCCCGACATATTAACCCCTGACAAATAGGCTTAGGACATATTGGCTCCCGACAAAGCGGCTCCCGACATATTGGCTCCCGACATAAGGGCTCAAGACAAATGGGCTCCCGGCAAATGGGCTCACGACATTTTGGCTACCGACAAATGGGCTCCCGACATATTGGCTCCCGGCAATTGGGCTCCCGACATATTGGCTTTTGACAAAATGACTCCCGACATATTGGCTCCAGAAAAATGAATGATATGACCACTATTGGCATAAAAGTAACCATTGTGTCCTACCTCCAATACCACCATAACCTCTTTTTAATGCCCGAATGAAATTATTTTTTCATGAACCAACATTAATTCACAAACAAATCGAGCCCTTAACAGCTAAATTCCACCAATTCTAAAGTTTTGATGTTTAATTTACAACAGAAAAGATCTGTTGCTTAAAAGCGAGCACAGAAGTGTAAATGTATGACATACATGATGTTAACATGATAACAGCATTTTGTTTTGATAACCTACAAGCACAGTGGCGTAGCGAGGTCGGGTGTCACCCGGTGCGGCACTTAATGGTGTCACCCCCCCCCCCCCCCCTTTGATATAATTTTCGATTTGTACTTAGAAGACTATTTAACTTTAACTAATGGATCTGGAAAATGGCATTTCATTCTATAAATTTTACAATTTTTCGCCTTTGGTGTCACCCCCACCCTAAATGGTTACACCCGTTGCGGTCCGCAGCCCCCGCCTCGCCTTCGCTACGCCTCTGCGTTAGGCTACAGAGGAGTTAAACGAAGAGATCAACTTCTACTTACGATGGATATTTTTTAATATATAAATATTCTGAAGGCAACATTTTGTATTTTATATGTCCTGATTTTGTATTTATACTATATTATTATGCTTGCCTACTACTGCTAAAAAGTTTATTTATAGGCTGATTCTCTCAATGTCTTGCACGACAAAGTGATATAGCCTGTAGTGTTATTATAACGATTGGGCTCTGTTTGACCCACAAACACTGAATCCCACTGCCGAAACGGTGGGGGGAGGGGGGGGGGGGGCTTTTTGGAACTTTTAACCTTTTTCTTTTTTAAAATTATTTATATGTAACAAATATTAAAATTCCATTGTAAAAGTTTTAATTTTTTATGAGGGAAAAGGGCACCTATGTGCCTTGGGCCCCCATGCCTTGCTTACGCTAGCTTTACGGTAGCTACGCCACTGTGTCAGTGGTCCTTTTGTCTGGAGCCAAATTGACAGGAGCCTTTTTGTCGGGAGCCAAAATGACGCTAGCCTATTTGTCGGGAGTCGTAATGACGGGGGCCGTTTTGTGGAGAAACTAAATGGCGGGAGCCTATTTGTCGGGAGTCGTAATGACGGGGGCCGTTTTGTGGAAAAAACTAAATGACGGGAGACTATATGTCGGGAGCCAAAATGACGGGAGCCTATTTGTCAGGAGCCTTATTGACTGGAGCCCTTTTGTCGGGAGCCTATATAACGGGAGCCTATTTGTCGGTAACCTAAATGACGGGAGCCTATTTGTCGGGAGCCTATACGACGGGGTCCATATGTCGCTGGCCCTTTTGACGGGGCCGATTTGACGGGGCCGTTTCGTCATTGGCCGAATTGACGCCGCACGAAATTATAATATGAATGTTGAGGCTTAATAATTGCATTTTTGAAGCAATGTACTCAGAATTACTACACGATACAGACGGAAAATAAAACAATGACCAAGTTTAGGTATTAATTAAACTAGGAGTGAGTTTAAGAATCTTAAGAGAAAAAAATTCTTTATTATGGGTAAACCATAAATGTCTTAAATGACGTCACGTTTTTCTGACAATGTGTTCACCCCCCCCCCCCCTCTTTCCGTCGCCACACAGGCCAGACCCCAAATCTAAAAATTTAAGTCACGCCTCAACATTCAACTGTCTCAAAATCAAGGTTTTTCTTTTTTTTTTTAAAAACCCACATTTCTTTGTGAAATTTATATATACATTCAACACTGAGTATAATCAGTATAGTCTGTATAATGTAATTTAATATCAGTATGAAAAATTCTTCCTTTTAAAAACAGGAAATAATGGCTAAAATTCAGTGTCTAATATTACCTTTAAAAATACCAAAACCTCATAAGGACCTTAGTATAGTATTTGAATATAATTTATCATTTAATTTATCAAACCATGGGTTCCCAACTACATTGGCCTAGGCTAAGTGTCTTACTTCAAGTGTTTTCCATGCTATTGCAAGAGAAATAAATGAAAAAAAAACTTAAACATATTGCACATTTCAATGCAATATTCAATTTACAATTTCCATCATCTTTTCTCAATTGTTACCCAAAGCTGCTTTCATAAATGCTACTTTTCATTGCTGTACATTTACACAATTTTTGTCAGTGCTAGTCTCATCATTGGACTTTGGCCATGTTTTCTTCACTTTTACTTCTAGGTCGTTTAAACAAAAACCTGCCAAGTAGGTTTGTTTCTTCCTCCCTTTTAAAATATTGTGGAAATACATTAGGTAAGTGTCATTAAACAGCTCCAATGCACGACCAGTTGCAACTTGTAACTTTTCTGCTATAAAACCCACTAAGGCATTTCTTCATATATAAAATTTTACTTGTACTTCAATTTCAATGCAAAACATTGCTAACTCAACAGCTCACCTAAAACATTTTATGTTAGGGCACTTGTTATGTTAAGGTTTAACTGTATATTTTATATGAAACCAAATGATGAAAGACATGTTTGTAGAATAATGGCTATTACAAGTACCTAAGTGAGATAACTCTTATTTCCGTTATCTTTATAATTTCAACTAGTTGCATATTTATTTGAAAGTTGTGGACAGCTTTTGTGATTTAAAAAATTATGGAGGACCAACTTCATAATTTCTCATCCAATTAT
Organism: Physella acuta; assembly: GCF_028476545.2. Classification (NCBI taxonomy): domain Eukaryota; kingdom Metazoa; phylum Mollusca; class Gastropoda; family Physidae; genus Physella; species Physella acuta. The sequence continues at coordinate 148,397 of NW_026733318.1, forward strand.
CACTTAAGCATGCATAATCGACTTGAGTCTTTATTTATGTCTGACAGGACTTTCAGTACTTTACTTGAGCATTAAGTTATATGTCTATTCATTTTCTTGCAAAATTATGTTCACACAAATGATACAAAAACTAAAGACAAAACCCAGCAAGTGATGTTTTGTCACAAAAGACTTGATCAGATGATTCAACACTCCAACATTCTCAGGTTAATTAATCATTTCTGTTTTAATATCCTTCTTGTCAAGTATGCAGCCATTTAAAAATTGAAAACTGTAATACAGAATATGAGATCTGACTTCTAATTAAGCAACTTCAAGTTACAGGGATAAACATACTGAATATTTTATCAAATTTTTATTTTGAGAAATGATACATTTAAAACAAATGTTGTAGCTTATACTCTTTGTTAAAATTGTTTGTGTAAACACAAATGGACAGATATTAAACTTCAGAATTAAAGAGTTAATTTTTCTCTTTAAGTCATCATACAATCTTCACATTTACGTTTTTTATAAACAATTTAAAAAAAAAGTATTTGCAAAAGATTTAATGTCACTAATTAATTAAAGATTGAGAGTAAAATAAATGATGATAAAAAATATCTTAGTACTGGCTAATAGTAATAAAGTGAAAATATCTGTTCACATTACCCTGAACCATCAAACATAAGTAAACAATAACCTAGGTTACAATTACAAAAACATCTCTAGTTAGACTTTCTCGTAGAGTGGAGCAGCTACACAGGAATGTTTAACAGGTTCAAGGAGAGTTCTAGAACTTGTGTGTACTGTAAGGTTTTATTTCTCCAGGTTTCAGGGATCGTCTCAAGGCCATCCTGAAGAAAAATGTTTTTTAAAAATAATATCAAGTGAAAACAATTTATAGTGAGCCAAAACAATTTGTAGTAGGTCAAAAAAGATTAGTTGCTTGATAATTTATTTTTTTCTTTTTAATTTATAGAACTTTGAACAGATATTATGTGTAAGGATTTATCACTAATAACTGTACTATTTAAAAATCAACACAAACTACCAAAAATAATATAGTCTACAAGTGTAGCCATGTAGCATTTAAACAATACGGTATGTTAAAAGTTTTACCTTAGCAGCCATACATGCACCAATAAACCCACTGCGTGAGGCATTGCAACCGCCAACTCTAATAGTGGTGCGAATACCATCAACGTAGCTAGTTGCACTGATTAAACCATGTAGTGTGGACTGAAAGGATTCAGGCAAGTCTGTGAAAAATACGAAGATAATTTAACTACACTCTTATCAGATTTTTCACCATGACATAGAGAATGAAAATTTAAAAAAAAAAAAAAAGACAAATCTTACGTCAGTTCTTTTTGAAAGACTTATTGACGGCTTGAAAATGGTTAGTGTCCTTTTCCTTGATAACTTGCCGAATTTGTCCTATAATAGCATTGTCAAGTTCCTGGGGACATTTACGGTTTGGGTCACGTAGAGCTTCTACCACTGACTGAAAGACATCTCCAGGGCTCTCATGCAAAATGTATTGCTCCAGAATTCTAAAAGTGTAAACAGTTTTGAACCATCAACATGAAATGTAGGACACAAGGGATTCAGTAAATTATAAAAACTCAGCTTACCTTGCTGCTGCCAAGCCAGTAGCTACAGCCATATCAGATTCCTGTAGAACTCTGAGACCTTGCTCCACCTTCATCAACATGTCTGGGTGTCCAGCATATAGAGCTACTAGAGGAATGATCCTTACAACACAATCTATTTGATCATCTTCAGCAGAACCTGGTCAATGATGTATAAAAAACTTATTAGATATTCATAGTAAACCAGTGAAATGTTATAACAAATAAAATGCTACTGTACTGTAAACAATCAGGGTGCCTTTTTATATAAATCAATTATAAACTAAAATAATTACCAGGTGGAGTTTTATTTTCTGAAATATTCTTCAAAAAATCTCTGATAGATCCATGACGATAAGGGCCATTACGGGGATATGTTGTCTGTGAAGCTAAGGAAAAAAAAAACAATCTCACATGTATTAGCAAATGAATCAGATAAATAACACATTATTTCTGTGTCATGATTTAACAATGTTTAAGAACTTTGCTAATAGTGATGTATTATCATTTTATTAAAATGTAATGTAGTCTGTAGATGATTTTGTGGTAATTTATTAACTTGTTATGTGGTGTAAACAGAAAATTAGTCAAAATGGTAGAGGTAGATCATTTAAAGGACCTGGACAGTAAAATAAAAAAAATATAAGAAAAGGTTATAAGGTTTAAAGTTTTGAGATTTTGAATAAATAAACAAAGATAATGAAGACACAATGTATTATTGCACCTTTACTAATGATGTACATGAGTGGTGCATGCCAACTTTTGCAGATTTTATGATGTACATTACATGAATTCTTATAGGTATTCAGGAGCATTGAGACAGCTTAGTCTTTTTGTGTGCTTTCCTACAGATAGCTATGTTGTTCAATAGATAACTGGTGTTATTGGGAGTGGTTGTTACAGTGCTGCAAGGAATTCGCAGGATGAATGGAATGTGTTGGGACTAACAGGGCGATTAGGTGTAGTGTATTTTTTTTGCTCCCTACCAACAGGCTAATATCCAATAGAATTACACTGTTTATCTAGTTTATTCCTTAAAAGCCTTTTGAAACCAGACCATTTGAAGAAAAGATTGAAAACTTAGATCTTACTTTCATATTCTGAGTCTGGCCCAAAGAAGTTGTAAGTGTCCTGTATCAATGTAGCAACATCTAGCCCTGTAATAAAAATACTTGAAAAGTCATAATCATTCAAACAATTCTTCCTGTTCACTTTTAATTTAAGTGACCAGACTAGAGAAATTGTTAAGTGTATAAGTCACTCCTGGCCACCAATATTTGGGGTGAATATATCATGTCTTAAATTTTTAAATAACGATAAACAACACATACAGCTTCTCTAAATCTGCCTCTCTCTTTACACACACACAAACATATATATATTGCACAAAAAGATAGTTATTTTTCATGCATGACTTACCCTTTGAATCTACTAATGATTTTAACATTACAAAGGCTTGGTCTCCATAACATGTGTTTCTTCCATTTGCTATTCTATAAAAAGGATTAGCTGATGGTGTTGTGAATTCTATTTCCTCCCTATCTCCTATAACATTTTGCATATCTTCATCTTTGTAAATCCAGTGCAATGGTTGTGCTGGGGAAATTTTTTTCAATGAATACATTTGGAAATGGTATGGAAGGGGTTAATATGTTTGCAAAAGCACATGGTTTTTGATGTACTGTTTCATAAACAGCAGAAAGTGAAAATGTTCATTTTGCACAACAAATGTAAAAATGGCCCTCAGCTGTTTTATAGACTTAATCTAACATATTTTCCACATTTTGAGAAAAAGAGTACACACTTTATTCTTTCTAGTTATTATAACTATTCAAACATGCATGTTTCACACTCACAGTTTTTTAAATTATTGTATTCATTATAAATAATACAAGTAAAAAGTAAAAGACAAAACAGAAACATCGAGCTTTGCATCAAAAAGATTCACGGACGACTGAATAGGCATATCTGGTCTGTTAAATGTCAATTTCTACAGTCGACATTCAGGAGGCATCCAAACCATTTGTAAATTAAGAAAAAAAAAGAATATATTACTATTTCAAAAAGGCATGCCTGCTTAAATAATTTAAATTTTAAAATAATTTAAATTAGTAATAGCTATAACAAAATCAATGAATCTTGAATTCTTGTTTCCATTTTAATCCGTTTATTTTCTCTTAGTCAACATTTTATAAATAAAAGCAAAAAAATGCATAATAACTCATGATTTCCTAATTGAGCAGATTCCCCATCATAGGCAGATTAAAGTTTAAGTAGATTTTATAAGATCACATCATAAAGTGATATCTGTTGGTTTACAAAACAGGGCCTTACAATGTGAGTCATTCTATCTGTCCCAGCTGCTCCATTGTAACTTTAGCAGTTTTTAATATTAAATCTATTGATATTACTACTTACCATATGTTAACGCTTCGGACTGAGAGGTCATCCATTTACGACATCCACTAAAATTTGGATTTTAGACACCCCCCCCACCCCTATGCGTCCACTTTCAAGGATTTTCCCCATTACCAACCATAATCGCAAGCAAAATATTAAACACTTTATGCGCGTGGGGGGGGGGGGGGGGGGGGGGGGGGGTGGGGGGTATGTGCTAACAGTATAAATTCTCTGTACTCATTGAGTGTATTTAAATGATTAATGTTAGTATAATAGATCTAAGTATTTACTCATATATTTAATATTATAAGTTTAATAAGTTGCAAGGCTTCTAAGTTCTTGGGTTCATGACTTTATTTATTTCTGTTAACTTAATCGCTCCAAAGAGGTGCTATTTGGATTCGTCAATCTATAAGCTTAAATCAGAGGCGTATCCAGGTTTCCGTTGTAGGGGGAGCGAAAAGAGCAAAAAAAGGCGCCGAATTTTTAACACATTCTATATAGGCCTACGTGTATTATATATATATATATATATATATATATATATATAGGCCTATATATATATATATATATATATATATATATATATATATATATATATATATATATATATATATAATTCTAGCTGTATGCCATTACTTCGCTATGATGTAAAATAAATTGAAAGTAGCACTCTGAAGAAATAAGAAAAAACACACAATGTAGGCCGACAAAACAAAAATGGTATCAATCTAAACACACATATATATATATATATATATATATATATATATATATATATATATATATATATATATATATATATATATATATATATATATACACTACAACCAAAAACAATGAACGTAACACAATCTGTTTTGTAATTCTTAAAAAAAAAATTCTTACATAATAATTCCTGGGAAATTATTTAAGCCAAGTGAAATAGGGGAAATAATCACTATCTTAATATAAATAAGTATATATCTACACATTTAATTATAAATGTCAAAACAAATAAATAATTAGGCCTACTTTAGAATATAATGAAATTGTTTAACACTATTCGTGTTTACAAAAAGTTTTTGTCTATAATCAGAATTTAATATATCGTCATCATAAATGCTAAAGTATTATAGCATAATGAAAGTTTTTAAAATCTGAGTTGGAATAAAAGCACGCTTTTCGACGTATTAGAAAAACATTCGGAATATCAGCCTACATTTAACTAAGTATCGGTCTTTTAGCTCAGATCATACATTTTAATTAACTACTGCTTCTTTGTGTTCTTTAAAGATCATTTTTTTAACATAGTGATAGGTAAGGGTTAGATCACTATATTGATCACACACCTTTTTACTGGTAATTGCAAAAACAATATTCACAGAGTTTTACGTTTAAAAAGCTAATTTTCTGGCGGCATGGTACTTTGGTACATCATTACGCATGTTTCTACATGTACTTGACAGATCAGTTCGGGGGGGGGGGGGGGGGGGGGGGTTCAACTTCATTCACCACTGTCCGTTCACTTTAGGTCAATTATCCAACCCAGTGTATTCCTAGGTGTGACATTGTGGTGGTGATGTGTGTGGGGGGGGGGGGGGGGTGATAACCAACTCATAGTGAACCTAGCGTCAGTATTTAGATGACTGTTCTAAACATACATATATATTACACAAATATAAATTACACAAATATATATTACAGAAATAGATTTAAATAAGTAGCAGTGGTATTATGACAATATTTTTTTACAGAGGGGTCCATGGGGGAGGGGGGGTTGTAACTGTTTCATATAATTTGTAATCGTAATCACTATCGCCCAAACTGTAAGACACTACTAGACTAGTACAATAATGCTTAATTGCTGCATGAAAAGAAATCTTGTTATTTACATAAATGTGCCGACCAAAACTATTTTTTTAACAAATATCATTGTTTAAAACTTTGAGTTTAAAAAGTTTCCAAAAAGGCGCCACTTTGCTGAAAATGGCCAGAGGGGGAGCGGCCGCTCCCCCTGCTCCCCCCCTGCGTACGCTACTGGCTTAAATACTTCTATTAAAGCCTTATATTCTTATAACATAACAATGAGGCAACTTTTTCTTACATTACTAGATTCTAGATCTAGATCTAGATAGATCTAGATCTAGCCTCAGCCGATTTTAAGCACCTAAAAAGAATTATTAATATTAACTTTTACTTTTAGTTTTTACTCTTACCAGCAGCGTCAGCTACACATGCACCGATGATTGCAGATACTTTTCTTTGCTGCAAAGGTGATAAGCTCACCAGCGCTGTCATTTTATTTTGGTTTTGCTATGTCATACTGGTCACAGCTAAGCTACATAGAAAGAAAGACCTAGAATCTAGATCTAGTATGTGTAGCCTAGTAAGAACTTTGGTCTAATTTTTTTCCCCCAATCATTGAATGAACTTTACATTCGTATGCTGCAAAGAAAAAGAGCTACATATTAAGGGTAGTTAACTCTTTAGAATTATAGCAGTATAATTTAGTATTTATTTACCTCATATGCCTACGTTGAAAATTCAAATTGCATTTGGGCTAATATTTAAATTATAATTTTTATCACCAAAAAGAAATATTAGAGCCTATATAATGATTAAAAATTCAATATTCTTTTTTTTTTTAAATTCTTACGATAAAGTTCAACTGACATCGGAATTATTTTTATTGACTACAATTACAATAAAATTTTGCACGCAACCATCTACCCCTCCCCTTTAGAATTTAATTTGGTTGCCTTCCTCAAAAGACTATTTAAAAAAAAAAATCCCCAACACCCTTTTGTCACACATCACAAAAAAGGTGAACTCCATTAATCCTAAAACGATTCATAAAATATCACTATTCCCCCCCCCTTTTAGCAGTCGGCCTTTTGTCTTGTCGGCCTTTTGGCAGTCGGCCTTTTGTCTTGTCGGCCTTTTGTCCATGTCAGCCTTTTGTCCGTGTCGGCCTTTTGTCCATGTCGGCCTTTTGTCCGGATCCCCTTTGTTAGTCCTTTAAGACAATATGCTTTGTATGACACGTTTTTGAAGTGAATGTAGTTTAATAGGCACTACTGCACGTAAGTCCCGAACTTACCAAATTGACACACACCTTTTAAAAAAATAATTTCGGTAGGTTTTGGTTTTGTGAGGATTAACTATGTCTTTCAAGATTGTTGTGACAGGATAAATAAAATTGTATTAAACTAGACCATGTTCTTTTCACGTTCGTGCCCAAGACACATGGGGCAGATGAAGTAGAGTTAATCTATTTCAGAGACCTTGGCTTGTGAGAGCTAGTGTGGTCAGCACTATGCTCAGCTCAGAGGCGTCGCGAGGGGGGACGGGGCAGGGGGGGGGGGCACATATGTCCCCGGGCGCCGACCTTCGGGGGGCGCCAAAATGGGTTGGAAAAACAAATTGAAAGTTTGAGTGGGGTGTGTAAATCAAAAGTTCGAGGGGATGTGGGGTGTAAATCAAAAGTTTGAGGGATGGGGGGGGGGTGAGCAAATCGAAAGTTTGTCCCCGGGCGCCGGGAAGGGTCGCTACGCCTCTGGCTCAGCTATGTTTTCCCTAACATGAGTCAGGTACCCATCAGAGTTTAGTGGACAAAGGGTCGTCCTACAGACTCGAGCCCGCTATCCGATCTCGAGACAGAGGCGTAGAGACCGATTCCGGCGCCCGGGGGGGGGGGGGAACTATACATTTTTGCGCCCCTCCCTCCCATTCTATTTATAGTTATTCCTGACTTTGAAAAAGCGCCCCACCCCCTTCCCAAATAAATAAATTGAAAAGGTTTGTGGAGCTTCTTACCAGTTACTATCTCATTAGATTTTCTATTTCGGTGCCACAAAATTGATATAGAAAATAGTTAAATCAATGTGAAAAGCCTTGCAGTCGTTTATTTTCCTAACTTTTGACTGTATATAATTTAATACTGCAGCTTAAATTAATTTTTCTACCCCTTTTGGACTAGTCTTATTGAGTCTGAATCTTGATGAACATCACTTGTCATTGTACCCGCCACTAAACTTGTCACATTTCCATTAGCCAAAAATAACATCATGTGTATTTGTATCATTAGAACAGCTGTTACGTGATGGAGCGAGGCAGAACATCCAGAGGTCGAAGTTCAATCGTCAGTGAACCAAACACATGACTAACGATCCAGCGATCATGTGCTCTGCCACTCGACCTGTGTTGACAAATGTGTTTGTGTTAACACATCTTTGATGTGGAGTTCACGGTTTAATGGCTAGATCAAACACAGGCCAATAAAACACGCGCTTAACACGCGCCGTCTAACGTTTTCCGGACAATGGTCGGAGTCTGGTATAATCAAATATTAGCATAGGATTTTATTTTAGTAAGTGTTCTTTTTAAAAGTATGTTAACAATTTTTAGTCAAGTTGACATTTCTTATATCAAGTGCGTCTTGGCTTTAAGCTCTGTGATTTAAAGAGAGGTTAATGTCTGTGTTTACACAGTCTGAGCAAATTTGTCTGTGTGCATTACGTTTGTCTGTCTGAGCAAGTTTGTCTATGTGAGCAGGTTTGTCTGTTTGTGTGAGCAAGTTTGTCTCTGTGAGAGAGTTAATTCAGCAAGACTTCAATTCGTTCGTGTGAAAAGCTGTGTAAAATTAAAGAAAGACATTTTATGAGAAAGTTCTGAGTGAAAATGTCTTGTTACAACAAAGTTCTGAATGAAAATGTCTTGTTACAACAAACTGAGGATTGAAAATGTCTTGTTACAACAAAGTTCTGAATGAAAATGTCTTGTTACTACAAAGTTCGGATTGAAAAAATCTTGTTACAACAAAGTTCTGAGTGAAAATGTCTTGTTACAACAAACTGAGGAGTGAAAATGTCTTGTTACAACAAACTGAGGATTGAAAATGTCTTGTTACAACAAAGTTCTGAGTGAAAATGTTTTGTTACAACAAAGTTCTGAGTGAAAATGTTTTGTTACAACAAACTGAGGATTGAAAATGTCTTGTTACAACAAAGTTCTGAATTAAAATGTCTTGTTACAACAAAGTTCTGAGTGAAAATGTCTTGTTACTACAAAGTTCGGATTGAAAAAGTCTTGTTACAACAAAGTTCTGAGTGAAAATGTCTTGTTACAACAAAGTTCTGAGTGAAAATGTCTTGTTACAACAAACTGAGGGTTGAAAATGTCTTGTTACAACAAAGTTCTGAGTGAAAATGTCTTGTTACAACAAAGTTCTGAGTGAAAATGTCTTGTTACATCAAACTGAGGATTGAAAATGTCTTGTTACAACAAAGTTCTGAGTGAAAATGTCTTGTTACAACAAAGTTCTGAGTGAAAATGTCTTGTTACATCAAACTGAGGATTGAAAATGTCTTGTTACAACAAAGTTCTGAATGAAAATGTCTTGTTACAACAAAGTTCGGGTTGAAAATGTCTTTTTCAGCCCATACCACTGCGTTATTAAACTTTTTGCATTTATTAAATGGCCAAGAAATGAAAATAACTTGCCACCTACACGATTACTGGAGTTGTCTCCCCTGAGCTAGAGTAAGTGCTGATTGAGATAGTTGGACCACAAATATCCTTATCAGATTATAAAGATAAGAGGCAAACTGTTTTTTGCTCTAGTGGAGTCAATATCCAGAAAGAATTGCGTTTTATTTTTAAAAAGGCGTTAAGTGTTGAATGTTGGGGGGGGGGGGGGGGGGTGTTCAAAGTTGAATGACATTTGTAGGTCGGCGTGTTGGGGTTAAGCTGAACTTTAAAAAAATCCCGTGTTCGAAACCCCGGAAGATGATGCTCGACAGCCACTCTTCTAGGAGAGACAACTCCTATATCAAACAACTGCTGCCATGTAGTTTGTTCTTGGTTGGACAAAGGCTATGGAAGCAAATCCAAAAAGAAAAGCAGGCTGAAATTAGAGTCAACGGCCTATATGGCACCTAACAATTTGACACGTAATACTTAATTGTGTTGGAGGGAACATCTTCCAACACCAAATTTAAAAACGAAGAATGAACGTTGTGGAGAGGGGTGGGGGGGGGGGGGGGGTCAAATTGACAGGGGACAGTTGAATGACAGTGTGGAGAGGGGTGGTCAAATTGACAGGGGACAGTTGAATGACAGTGTGGAGAGCGACACACGTTGATGCGGAGATTGACCACTTGTGGTTTATTTCGAGTTTAAAAAAAAATGTCGTAAAGTGTAATGCTTGATGATCAGATACAAGAAATTATGTCGTCAAGTTTAATGCTTGATGATTTGAGGTACGTAAACCACCTGAAAATCGCACACAAAATTTTGGAGCTGTAGTCGTTATATATAAACAGCTGTGAACAGGATTCTTAGAACAATAGTTATTTTCATCAAGTAAGTCCAATGAAATGGGGCGTATAAAGTCATACATAAATGATAGAACGCCAAAGTAGCAAAATCGTTAGCCTACAACATTCCACATGTCTGTTACTGGAAACAGAGCTACTCAACATGGAACACCGTTGTCGTTGGTAACAAATGATAGTGGAACAGTATATTTAGACTAGATGTCGCCAACATGCATACAGACATATACACAAACACACACGAACTAATGTAATGAGCGTGAGGCCACTAGTTTAATAAACTTGGTACAGTGTCAAGCCAAAACTTCAGCCTGTAGTCGTATGGGTAGCGCCGTCTAGCGGGGTTCTCATCTAGACTTAGGTACAGCTGATCTCCCGGCTCGAACAACGGCCAGCCACTCGGCACCACTGTCTCGGGGTTCGAACTCCTGGCAAAAGTTGTGAGAAGATCGATGAAGGTGTTCGATAACTTTTCCTGAGTGACGTCAGAGAAGGGAGCCTTGGGGAATTGAAACGAGAACTCGGAGCCGTGGGTCATGCAGGGGAAGCGGGTCGCCTCCTGGGGGTTCGGGCAGTAGTCGAACTTGTACATGTAAACCTTGGGCTGGGCGGAGTCTGGTGACGTCACCGACGTCTGGTTGAGAGACCTGGTTAGTGCTAGAGCCGTCTCGATGGCGGGGACGACAAACATGACATCCCCGGCCAGGTCTTGGACAAACTGGGAGTTCAAGGGCGTGGCTGGACTAGACGAACCCGTGTAAAACGTGTACACGGCGTCCCTGAGCCTGGGATAATCGCTGTCTTTAATCCCGTACCTGGCGTACAGCAAGTAGGTCACCAGGTCCTTGAAAAATTCAACTTTGGACAGTTCGACTAGTTTTACCGGATTCAGAAAATTTTCGGGTATTAATCCGCCCTCGTTGTACTGTGTCCCCAGGAGATAATCCTTGCCTGTGAAGTTAATCTCGCGCAGGTAGGTCAAGTTTTTAAGCATGGTCAACGGCTCGTATGGAATGATCTGACCGTCGACCACGGGCTGCCAGAGGAAGTCCGACTGCCTCTGGGCCAGGGAGATGTTGTACACAGACGGGATGCTGTTGTTGAGCAGGGTCGAGGCACTCACCTGACGCAGGCAATCAGCAAAGGCCTGGCCTTGCGCCTGACTGCAGCCCACTTTAGCGCCCAGTTCCAGAGCCCTCTGCTTAGCGTTGCGCGTGATGATGGACGTGACGGAGCCACTCTGGAGAATCGCTTTGTGGAAAAGCTTGGAGGAGATGGGCGAGAAACAGTGCAGGCCCGTGCTGATGGCGCCTGCAGATTGACCGAACAGCGTGATGGAGCCGTTGTCTCCATTGAAGTACTGAATGTTCTCTTTCACCCAGCTCAGCGCCATGTACTGGTCCCAGATCCCGTTGTTCGACGGAAGCGAGTTGTCCATAGTCGTCAAAAAACCAAAGACAGAGAGTCTGTAATTGACAGTCACGACAATCACGTTACCACGTGACATCAGCTTAATAGGGTCAGGAAAAGTGGAGCCCGCCACGAAGCCCCCACCGTGAAGCCAGACCATGACTGGGTATTTCAAGGCTGGGTCTTTGACTTCAGGGGCGTAGATGTTCAGGTACAGGCAGTCTTCGCCGTAGGCGCTGGGGGCAAAGTTCAACTTGGTTTCAGTCAGGCACGAGACCTTGAACGTAATGGAGTTGAGAATCTGGGTGCTCTCGTGTCTTTCCAGGGGCTGGGGGCGCTGGAACCTCAGGGTACCAACAGGGGGTTTGGCAAATGGTATAGACCTATAGGTGACGAAGTTCTGCCCAGTAAAGTTGCTGATATCTGGCACCCCCACGTACCGCCCGTACGGCGTGTCCACGGTTGGCGGTGTCGGGGCGGCGTCCGATTTCCCAGAGAGCCCGGACAGCGTGATGGCGGTGATTGAGAGAGCGATGACCAAAAAGAGGATGCTGGTCACGAGGCCGAAGACTTTCCACCCCATTTTACAAGGCTTGTTCTGTGTGGGTGGGGCGCTCTCTGTCGTCTCACTGACTTGGTACTTGTCTGGGGATAGAAAACAACATATGTAAGTCTGGGGATAGAAAACAACATATGTAAGTCTGGGGATAGAAAACAACATATGTAAGTCTGGGGATAGAAAACAACATATGTAAGTCTGGGGATAGAAAACAACATATGTAAGTCTGGGGATAGAAAACAACATATGTAAGTCTGGGGATAGAAAACAACATATGTAAGTCTGGGGATAGAAAACAACATATGTAAGTCTGGGGATAGAAAACAACATATGTAAGTCTGGGGATAGAAAACAACATAATGTAAGTCTGGGGATAGAAAACAACATATGTAAGTAACCCACAGTAAGCCCTAAGTATATACTGAAGGATAAGCCCTAAGTATATACTGAAGGATAAGCCCTAAGTATATACTGAAGGATAAGGCCTAAGTATATACTGAAGGATAAGCCCTAATTATATACTGAAGGATAAGCCCTAAGTATACACTGAAGGATAAGCTCTAAGTATACACTAAAAGATAAGCCCTAGGCCCTAAGTATAATGAATGTACCAAAGGATAAGCCCTAAGTATAATGAACATAATAAAGAAGCACATGACATAGTCACATGTACAAAACCTTTTCAATATACCACTAGAGTGTAGTTCCTATACTTTGATAAATTATTGATTCTATTTTTTTAACTGCATGCAAACAAATCACCCAGCATTGAGAAAAATATGTGTCCGCACCTAAAAGCTTTTAGTTCGGTATGTATGCTTTTCAATCAGTACCAATTCACGTTTTTTTTTACTGAGAAATCGTCAGAGAAAAAAATATACATCGTTTTTCCAACTTCACTGTGTTCATCGTTATATAAACAAAACAAAACATTGCTGTAGAAACCAGATCAGTAAATGACAAGAGTTAAATATTTCTTCTAATGTTTAGCACATTTAAATCGTTTTAAAGTCCATTTATATTGAAATAATTTCGCTTTTTATTATTTACATCTAACTGGTTGATCTTTTTCGAGTAGTTGAAAGAAAATGCAATGGACAATAAATAATCGAAATCAGTTTAAGTCAATTTTTAAATTTACAGTCACTTTCTAATCGAGGTATTTTTGAAGGTTTTTGGCTTACAAGCGCAATCTATAGTTTACTTCTATATGATAGTGGAACCTATATATATATATATATATATATATATATATATATATATATATATATATATATATATATATATATATATATATATATATATATATATATATATATATATATATATATATATATATATATATATATATATATAAAAAAGTGTGTGTGTATGTGTATTTGTATGTATATGTGTATTATATATTAGGTGTATATTATGTTTGTGTGGAAAAGCCTACATAGATCCACCAAGGCTGGCTACGTGTGGATAAAGTGCCACCACAGACCGGGTTAATCATCCAGCAAATAGGGGCTGTGTTCAAGTGCAACAACTCTGCCACAACCCTGGCTTTATTTAAACACCGCTAGCGTCGCGATGTTTACATAGGGGCGATAATCCCGAAGGTTCGCCGCAGCAGTTGTCTCTCTTCATGTTCTTCATTTTTTTTTGTTGTTGTCATTCTATGATAAGCTAACCGGGTGGTGACTTATGCACATTTTTTTGTTGTTGTAACAAACACATTAAAATCCTGTCCTTGTCGACAACGGTGTAGCCGAGACTGAAGTGTAAAGTTGAATAAGATGAGAATGGATGAAGAGGAGCACTGATACAGTTTCATAAGTTTCGTGTCGGATTTGTTTAAGACAGTCAACGTGTCCGACTCGGTAACATAGGCTACTCCATCGAGCTAGTCGGCTCCCTAAACGTAAACACCGTCGGCTATAAATAGCTCATCACTTGATGTGCTCGCTACACACCATAACGTGTTACACGAATGGCGAAACACGCTCATTTAGCTGGGTAAAGTTCGAGTGTGTCTACCCCGTTACTAACACGTAGCGCTGGCTTTTCATGCTAATGTTATGCAGCTCAGACCAGCTTATTCATAACATGGAGCTGAATTGGAATGTGTCAGGTAATTCAGAGCTTGATACTACTACATACGCCTGTTACACAGTGCTTGCCGGAATGGTGTCCGGTAATTCACAGCTTGATACTACTACATACGCCTGTTGCACGGTGCTTGCCGGCACTGTGTCCGGTAATTCACAGCTTGATACTACTACATACGCCTGTTACACAGTGCTTGCCGGAATGGTGTCCGGTAATTCACAGCTTGATACTACTACATACGCCTGTTGCACGGTGCTTGCCGGCACTGTGTCCGGTAATTCACAGCTTGATACTACTACATACGCCTGTTACACAGTGCTTGCCGGAATGGTGTCCGGTAATTCACAGCTTGATACTACTACATACGCCTGTTGCACGGTGCTTGCCGGCACTGTGTCCGGTAATTCACAGCTTGATACTACTACATACGCCTGTTACACAGTGCTTGACGGAACTGTGTCCGGCAGTTCACGGTCTGACATTACACCACACGCTTGTTACACGGTGCTTGCCGGCACTGTATCCGGTAATTCACAGCTTGATACTACAACATACGACTGTTACAGTAACCGCTGAACGTTGCCTGCACTAAACTGAACCTGATCTACACAACGTGGTGCGCATTGTTGACTATCGCTGAAACACTTAACGTAGACATCCGTTTTAATTATTAGCTTCTTTGTCCCTCCCCCTCATACAATTAACTTCTGGTAGAAAATGAATCCTTGACACGATACTAAGTTCCCGAACACTAAGTTCGCGAATTTCTGTTGTAGGTGAAATTAATTTCACAGCTTAGAAAAGTATTGATATATGAGCTGACAAAGAGAAGACATGACATATGAAATGACAGACTTACTTGCCACATGACACATGATATGACAGACTTACTTGCCACATGATACATGAAATGACAGACTTACTTGACATGCCACATGAAATGACAGACTTACTTGCCACATGACACATGAAATGACAGACTTACTTGACATGATACACGAAATGACAGACTTACATAACATGACACATGAAATGACAGACTTACTTGACATGACATGGAGCACGAGCCTGACCGTGGGAACTACATGAGAAGACTGACATTTACCGGCCAGCCCTTCTTCCCTCTGACAGACACGAACCGGGGCACCTACAGCCGGGTGGGGAGGAGGCGGGGGGAGCTCCAAGATTAGGGGAGGGATAGTCAGCGAGCGACCTAGTTTATCTACGTAACGGACGAAATTCGGTGGATTGAACCGTTGAATAACCACGAAACACTTCTACTGATCTAGATAATAGATATGCTACACTTTTCTCTCTCCTGGATTCTCTTCCCGGAAGTTTTGAGATAAATTTAGATTGGCCTACAAACTGGGAGAAATAAAAAATAAAACACATTTTCATTCACTAACGAATCCAGTTACAGGTAACCATTATAGATGATCTAACTCGATACGCGTCTTTAGCTAGCGGGATATAGCGGGTGGCGGTTTATCGTTTAATTGCCATGAGTCATGCTATGGGGGGGGGGGGGGGGGGGCTATACAATTGTTAAATAACACGGGATGTATGTAGGCTGGGCCCGAATTCTCTCATCATGAATAATATGATCTGGTCTCTTAATAAAAGACGAGTTGGTTCTTGCTTTTTCTTTAAATCACTTTGCCCGTTTTTTTCCTGTGTGTAATGAGTTGATTTTAGTTTAATGACGATCTCATTAGATATTACCTTAGTCATATAGATTCAATTTAAATGTCTACATTTATTTACTAACATAAGGGGCAATAACTTCTGTATTAACTAGGTGGCATCGACGTTAGCTAGTTGAAGTCGGGCATTTAGTTAACAACCATATTATACACACATCTTAACAGATGTCGGGCATTTAGTCAACAACCATATCATACAAGCATTTTAACAGGGAACATTAGGCCGCTATTGTGGTCTTTTTGGTTAGACATAAACAGAGTTTCTTCCAGGCATCTCTCCAGGCATCTATACCGCCCCCCAAACGAAATGAAATTTATATAATTTATATAGAAAATTTATACTTTTAACAGTGTCGCCCCCCCCCCCCCCCCGAAAAAAGTCTGCCGCCCCCCCGCCGAAAATTTCAAGTGCCCCCCTCCCCCACCCCGGAGAAAAAAGTCTGGAAGAAACACTGGACATAAAATACAATGTTTAGATTGATGACATAAGAGGTAAATATCTATATTTGCCGTGTCTCTTAGACAATCTTCTTAGGGAAGGGACGAAACATAGGGGGGGGGGGGAGAAGGCATTTGAATTATATATGATTTATTTTTTTCTATTTCGTCCGCGTAGGGGCGGTGGCAGTAGACGTGCTTCTGTGGAGAAATACCTGAGAGAACATCATGTTTAACATCAGACATGGGACGGCTGTTTGAAGTTTAGATATCTATGTTTAACATCAGACATGGGACGGCTGTTTGAAGGTTAGATATCTATGTTTTACATCAGACATGGGACAGCTGTTTGAAGGTTAGATATCTATGTTTAACATCAGACATGGGACAGCTGTTTGAAGGTTAGATATCTATGTTTAACATCAGACATGGGACGGCTGTTTGAAGGTTAGATATCTATGTTTAACATCAGACATGGGACGGCTGTTTGAAGGTTAGATATCTATGGTTAACATCAGACATGGGACGGCTGTTTGAAGGTTAGATATCTATGTTTAACATCAGACATGGGACGGCTGTTTGAAGGTTAGATATCTATGTTTAACATCAGACATGGGGCGGCTGTTTGAAGGTTAGATATTTATGTTTAACATCAGACATGGGACGGCTGTTTGAAGTTTAGATATCTATGTTTAACATCAGACATGGGACGGCTGTTTGAAGGTTAGATATTTATGTTTGGCATCAGGCTAGTGTGACCTCAGTACAAGAAATAAATCTCAAGGCCATTAAGATCAATTAAGTTTTGCTTGTTTTGTCATTACTATCTCCCCTCCTCCCCCCATTTGTAATTCACTAACGTGTGAAGATAAGGGGTTTTAATTCCGATATCTATTGATGTAATCAAACCACCGGATCTGAATGAATTCATTGAAGTTATTTTATAACTTTAAGATGGTAAACATGCCAGTCAGGATCAGTCAAAGGGGAATCCCCAGTAGGCCTCGCCAGTATTGGAATAGTTAAACACAAACACCTGGTTAAATAACCTGCATCAGGGGTGTATCTAATGGTCACACACCGCGTCGTAAGGGGCCCGGAGTGAGGAATTTAATTTTCAGGGCACGATTTGTTTTTTCTCTATATACGGCATATAAAAATAAAAGTCATTTGCGGTTTGACACCGTTCATCCGATCGCCATCAAACTATGGGTAGTTGTTGAGAATACTCTTGAGGAGGTTTCTGTAAGACAATCTTTTTTAATTTCGCAAAGGTGGCGCTCCGAGAGGGTGCGATTCTTCTCTATATACAGTATATTGAAAAAAAATGAAAGTCAGATGCGGTTCGACACCTTTCATCCGAGTGCTATAAAACTTTAAGGAGTTGACGAGAATACTCCTGGGAATACTCAGGGGAAGGTTTCTGGTAACAAAATAATTAAAATTTGAAATGAGCGGCGCCCGGGAGGATACGATTTTCATCAATACACAGTTTGGCGCCCAGAGTTCAAGAGCAGCTATGTTAGCACTTGGCATCCGTTAATCGTGCGTCCTGCATAGCGAGTAAGGGGTACTACTATATTCAGCGTTAAAACTTCAACAGGCGCAACCGCCGGCGCCCTGTAGATTGCACGACCCGAAGTGCCCTGGGTTCCCCTGCGAGCACTATGGAGCCTCTGCGGTAGTGTAATCGGGGACTCCCGAGAGCACCCCTCTACGTCCATGACACATGGGCGGTCACCGAAGTGTGTTCTACCACATTATTTCGGTGAGTGATTAACGTATACTCAAGGTTTTCATGCGGTACAGTAGGTAAACCCGTGTCCCGATATTTATGATAGAAGCGCAGGCATTGTTTACATTTAAATAACTCAGTTTTAGAAAACAAGGTCACGCGTCTAAGATCATAGGTTTGGTAACGCATTCATGAAACCATTCTTATATATTTCGTCAGACTTTCTTCTATCCCCGCGACAATGCGCGGGGACGGGTATGCTAGTATATATATACATATATATATATATATATATATATATATATATATATATATATATATATATATATATATATATATATATATATATATACATCCACAACAGCTCAACCAGTAAATAGGTGCAACCCAACCAGCTACCAATGAACAACTACCTGTACATTTAAAAATACGCAAATAATTCCTGCTATACTTTGCCGACAATGCTACTTTTTACCTACATAATAGACTACATGTAGCAAACAACGTCTTTTCGGTGAGTACTGAGCTACCTTTTACCCACTGGTATCGTCCGAACGACCAACTCACAAGTACTCTGCTACAACTGGTATCATGTGAACGACCAACTCACTACTACTGTTACAACTGGTATCATGTGAACGACCAACTCACTAGTATTGTTACAACTGGTATCATGTGAACGACCAACTCACTAGTATTGTTACAACTGGTATCATGTGAACGACCAACTCACTACTACTGTTACAACTGGTATCATGTGAACGACCAACTCACTAGTACTGTTACAACTGGTATCATGTGAACGACCAACTCACTAGTACTGTTACAACTGGTAACATGTGAACGACCAACTCACTAGTACTGTTACAACTGGTAACATGTGAACGACCAACTCACTAGTACTGTTACAACTGGTATCGTGTGAACGACCAACTCACTAGCACTGTTACAACTGGTATCATGTGAACGACCAACTCACTAGTACTGTTACAACTGGTATGTGAACGACCAACTCACTACTACTGTTACAACTGGTATGTGAACGACCAACTCACTACTACTGTTACAACTGGTATCATGTGAACGACCAACTCACTAGCACTGTTACAACTGGTATGTGAACGACCAACTCACTACTACTGTTACAACTGGTATCATGTGAACGACCAACTCACTAGTACTGTTACAACTGGTATCATGTGAACGACCAACTCACTAGTACTGTTACAACTGGTATCATGTGAACGACCAACTCACTAGTACTGTTACAACTGGTATGTGAACGACCAACTCACTACTACTGTTACAACTGGTATCATGTGAACGACCAACTCACTACTACTGTTACAACTGGTATCATGTGAACGACCAACTCACTACTACTGTTACAACTGGTATCGTGTGAACGACCAACTCACTAGTACTGTTACAACTGGTATCGTGTGAACGACCAACTCACTAGTACTGTTACAACTAGTATCGTGTGAACGACCAACTCACTAGTACTGTTACAACTGGTATCATGTGAACGACCAACTCACTAGTACTGTTACAACTGGTATGTGAACGACCAACTCACTAGCACTGTTACAACTGGTAACATGTGAACGACCAACTCACTAGTACTGTTACAACTGGTAACATGTGAACGACCAACTCACTACTACTGTTACAACTGGTAACATGTGAACGACCAACTCACTAGTACTGTTACAACTGGTATCGTGTGAACGACCAACTCACTAGTACTGTTACAACTAGTATCGTGTGAACGACCAACTCACTAGTACTGTTACAACTGGTATCATGTGAACGACCAACTCACTAGTACTGTTACAACTGGTATCGTGTGAACGACCAACTCACTAGTACTGTTACAACTAGTATCGTGTGAACGACCAACTCACTAGTACTGTTACAACTGGTATCATGTGAACGACCAACTCACTAGTACTGTTACAACTGGTATCGTGTGAACGACCAACTCACTAGTACTGTTACAACTGGTATCGTGTGAACGACCAACTCACTAGTACTGTTACAACTGGTATCGTGTGAACGACCAACTCACTAGTACTGTTACAACTGGTATTGTGCGCACAACCAACTGACGTTCTACTTACAGTATCGTAATTACCGAGGTGAAGTAAAACCTACCAACAGAAAGCTGAGCGCTGAACTTAGTCTCTGCTGCAAAGATCCTACTGTATGAAGCCAGGGGTATGACGGTAGCTGTCCGACTGATCTACACAGATCCTAACTGTATGACGCCAGGGGTATGACGGTAGCTGTCCGACTGATCTGCACAATTCCTACTGTATGACGCCACGGGTATGACGGTAGCTGTCCGACTGAGCGTTACACCGCGACAGGTCGCTGAAGCGACCAAACGATACACCTGGATCGGATGTCGTCAGCTGGTGATTCTGTACGCCATAGGCGAGCGTGAATTGCGGGTCAAAGTTCGACTTTGATTGAAATCGTGTTGTTTGATTGCTAGAGTTTCCGAAATTACGCGAGGATTTTCTGGACACAAACTAAACCGAATTTAGACTCTGTAATTAGGTCATGCGTCATCGCGATGTGTCTACAATTAAAATACAATTAGGTGTGTCTGTGTGTGTGGAGGGGGTGTATGTGTGTGTGTGTGTGGGGGGGGGGGGGTTGGTGAGTGAGTGGATATAAGACGTTCGTGTAGGGACATAAATCTGAGAAAGATATTTTCTGTTGTTGATTTGTTCGCTTGAAGACATTTTGACAGCAAATCTTTGTTGAATCATTATTTTTTTTAAAAAATGTGCAAATAAGCTGACCTAGATTGCCCCAGACCCTCGTTTAGGATTTTATATCTATAGAATGACGTCATTAAGTGTATTTTTCTCACGTCTTCAGAGATAACCAAACATAAGCTCGGATTGTGGCGTCTCAAATTGGTTTCAGTAGAGTCAGTACAGAGGAGTCAGTAGAGGCTTTATTGGAGTGAGTAGAGTCGAGTCAGTAGAGGCTTTAGTGGAGTGGAGTCAGTAAAGGTTTTAGTGGAGTAGAGTCAGTAATGGCTTTAGTGGAGTCGGTAGAGGCTTTAGTGGAGTGGAGTCAGTAGAATGGAGTCAGTAGTCTTTAGTAGAGTGAAGTTAGTAGAAGCTTTAGTGCAGTGAGTAGAGTCAGCAGAGTGAAGTAAGTAGGGTGTCTAAAGTGGACTAGCTACTAATTAGCCACGTAAAAATCAAGCAGCAATTGTTTTAATAACGTTAATCTGAGAAAATCATTTCTCTCCCTTCTAGCTGCTTGTTAATGAAAATGTCAATTTGTATGAGTGTAATTAGCATATGGATATAATGGGCAAGAGGAGTAGCACAGAACACGTGATTTTACACGTTGCTCACTTTAAATGTTCGCAGTGGTCCAGAAAAAGTGGGCTCAGGTCCCAGCGGTCCCAGTAGTCTCAGGTCCCAGTAGTCTCAGGTCCCTGTGTTCTCAGGTCCCAGTGGTCTCAGGTCTCTGTGGTCTCATGTCCCTGTGGTCTCAGGTCCCTGTGGTTTCAGGTCCAAGTGGTCCCAGTAGTCTCAGGTCCCTGTGTTCTCAGGTCCCAGTGGTCTCAGGTCCCTGTGTTCTCAGGTCCCAGTGGTCTCAGGTCCCTGTGTTCTCAGGTCCCAGTGGTCTCAGGCCCCAGTGGTCTTAGGTCCCTGTGTTCTCAGGTCCCAGTAGTTAGGTCCCTGTGTTCTCAGGTCCCAGTAGTTAGGTCCCTGTGTTCTCAGGTCCCAGTGGTCTCAGGTCCCAGTGGTCCCAGTAGTCTCAGGTCCCATTAGTCTCAGGTCCCTGTGTTTTCAGGTCCCAGTAGTTAGGTCCCTGTGTTCTCAGGTCCCAGTAGTCAGGTTCCTGTGTTCTCAGGTCCCATTGGCCTCAGGTCCCAGTGGTCTCAGGTCCCAGTGGTTTCAGGTCCCAGTGGTCCCAGTAGTCTCAGGTCCCAGTAGTCTCAGGTCCCTGTGTTCTCAGGTCCCAGTAGTTAGGTCCCTGTGTTCTCAGGTCCCAGTAGTCAGGTCCCTGTGTTCTCAGGTCCCATTAGTCTCAGGTCCCTGTGGTCTCAGGTCCCAGTGGTTTCAGGTCCCAGTGGTTTCAGGTACCTGTGGTCTCAGGTTCCAGTGGTCTCAGATCCCCGTGGTCCCAGCTCTGATGGGTACCAATAAGACATCCCTGAGCCAACCCAGCCGCCAATAGGTACCTGTCTTAAGTAATTGTGGACTGTAAAGACGGCTGGGCATGTAACAGTTTTTTTACTCCCCCCCCCCCCCCACCCACACATCCTTAACATGAGCACCGAATGACATGAACTTACTAACTAAACTCCGTCATCCAACAGATCTCAGACACACAGACAGCAACAAGAAGACATTCCTCAGTTAGTTACCGTCGCCCTATCAGTATGGTCGTCACCGCCCCACCCGCGTACACAATCTTTCATTCACATGTCATAACTAAAGGACATCTTGACACAAGTTGCTGACAATATTTGCTGACTGTCAACCGCTGACTTTAAGTCGAATAAATTGGATTGTTATCTGATCTAGACAGTGACTTTTTGCGGCGGTATACAGGGAATGTCACAGTGGCGGTATACAGGGAATGTCCCCGTGGCGGTATACAGGGAATGTCCCCGTGGCGGTATACAGGGAATGTCCCCGTGGCGGTATACAGGGAATGTCCCCGTGGCGGTATACAGGGAAAATGTCCCAAGGCTTACAAGTTACTCACAAGTTAGGCCTCTGGTCTGGTAAAACTGACAAGATACTAAAACTTGACTCACAAGTTAGGCCTCTGGTCTGGTTAAACTGACAAGATACTAAAACTTGACTCACAAGTTAGGCCTCTGGTCTGGTTAAACTGACAAGATACTAAAACTTTACTCACAAGTTAGGCCTCTGGTCTGGTTAAACTGACAAGATACTAAAACTTTACTCACAAGTTAGGCCTCTGGTCTGGTTCAATTAAAACTGACAAGATACTAAAACTTTACTCACAAGTTAGGCCTCTGGTCTGGTTCAATTAAAACTGACAAGATACTAAAACTTGACTCACAAGTTAGGCCTCTGGTCTGGTTAAACTGACAAGATACTAAAACTTTACTCACAAGTTAGGCCTCTGGTCTGGTTCAATTAAAACTGACAAGATACTAAAACTTGACTCACAAGTTAGGCCTCTGGTCTGGTTCAATTAAAACTGACAAGATACTAAAACTTTACTCACAAGTTAGGCCTCTGGTCTGGTAAAACTGACAAGATACTAAAACTTTACTCACAAGTTAGGCCTCTGGTCTGGTTAAACTGACAAGATACTAAAACTTTACTCACAAGTTAGGCCTCTGGTCTGGTTAAACTGACAAGATACTAAAACCTTACTCACAAGTTAGGCCTCTGGTCTGGTTAAATTAAAACTGACAAGATACTAAAACTTTACTCACACGTTAGGCCTCTGGTCTGGTAAAACTGACAATATACTAAAACTTTACTCACAAGTTAGGCCTCTGGTCTGGTTAAATTAAAACTGACAAGATACTAAAACTTTACTCACAAGTTAGGCCTCTGGTCTTGTAAAACTGACAAGATACTAAAACTTTACTCACACGTTAGGCCTCTGGTCTGGTTAAAACTGACAAGATACTAAAACTTTACTCACAAGTTAGGCCTCTGGTCTGGTTAAACTGACAAGATACTAAAACTTTACTCACAAATTAGGCCTCTGATATGGTTACCTACGTTGGTCTCTGGTCTGGTTACCTACGTTGGTCTCTGGTCTGGTTACCTACGTTGGTCTCTGGTCTGGTTACCTACGTTGGTCTCTGGTCTGGTTACCTACGTTGGTCTCTGGTCTGGTTACCTACGTTGGTCTCTGGTCTGGTTACCTACGTTGGTCTCTGGTCTGGTTACCTACGTTGGTCTCTGGTCTGGTTACCTACGTTGGTCTCTGGTCTGGTTACCTACGTTGGTCTCTGGTCTGGTTACCTACGTTGGTCTCTGGTCTGGTTACCTACGTTGGTCTCTGGTCTGGTTACCTACGTTGGTCTCTGGTCTGGTTACCTACGTTGGTCTCTGGTCTGGTTACCTACGTTGGTCTCTGGTCTGGTTACCTACGTTGGTCTCTGGTCTGGTTACCTACGTTGGTCTCTGGTCTGGTTACCTACGTTTGCTGCACGTACTGATCGCTCACGCAGAGAAATCTGTGCTATAACAATTTCCCTCCAACTGTTGGCGGTTAATTAATCCATTAACAAAAAAAAATTCTAGGCTGACATATTCTCGACCCGCGGGTGGTTTGTGGCCCGCATAGATCTAGCAGGTGACCTGGGACGATGCCCCCCCCCCTCCAACATTTCGTAAAAGCAAAAATAACGGCAATATTTGAAGAGAAAAGACACTAGAATTAATTTTTAAAAAGCTTGTAAAAAGGAAATTTATCATCGAAAGTAAAATATGAATATGTAAAAGTAAAACATCTTTCTACTAATGCTGGCTACACAACTAATGGGTTGCTTCCAGTATAAATACAATACGAATATTTTTTTATTACTTCTGTTTTTCAATATAATAAAATATTTTAACATGCAACAAAACGGTACATATTATTTGTTCTATTTGTATTGATAATTAGTGATTTTGTAATCATCGCAAAAACTGCACACGTTTTTATAAGGTTTTATTGAACTTGATTACTTGTCAGTACTTTTGTATGAATCCAGCCGTCTTTTTCTTGCTTCGTCATAAGGTCTAAACTTGCCAACGTAATTTTACCCGCTTCATTACCGCAACCATTTGTTTCAAACTTGACACGCATGTTCTACAGTGAGATGTGCTCACCGACACGCAGGTTCTACAGTGAGATGTGCGCACCGACAGTCATGTTCTACAGTGAGATGTGCTCACCGACACGCATGTTCTACAGTGAGATGTGCTCACCGACACGCAGGTTCTACAGTGAGATGTGCTCACCGACACGCAGGTTCTACAGTGAGATGTGCTCACCGACACGCAGGTTCTACAGTGAGATGTGCTCACCGACACACAGGTTCTACAGTGAAATGTGCTCACCGACACACAGGTTCTACAGTGAGATGTGCTCTCACCGACACGCAGGTTCTACAGTGAGATGTGCTCACCGACACACAGGTTCTACAGTGGAGATGTGCTCACCGGACACGCAGGTTCTACAGTGAGATGTCCTCACCAAAAGACACGCAGGTTCTACAGTGAGATGTGCTCACCACTTGGCGAATTCAAAATTACCTGTAATTAATAATGTCGATTTTTAAACACTGCTTCGGTGATGAGAAATGTAGATCCACTGTTACATAAGATTGATGTCATGTCCTTTTGGAGGTACGTCCACTGTTACGTCAGCGAGTACAAGAACAAATAAACCAGGTGTATAAGAAGTCGTTGACCTTCACCTTTCACTCTTTTCAGCCCAAATATGAAACTGAGTTTATCAAATATTTTATGCTGTTTGCTTAATTAAACAAATTAGCGCGTCTCCAGCGAGTCAATGGGCTTGGTTGGTAGGGGAGGTAATCGGTACAGAAATAAGACAGTCTTAAAAGCCATGCTAGGTCTACATCTATATCCTGGTTCTAGAGTATGTCATTGTCTGTCAGAGGAATGAGGTATTTTGAAATATTTCTGGTTTATTTACATAGTGACGCAGCCTGGTATAAACTTGTAACGCCCAGGTTTTGAGAGTGTTGACAGTTATGCAGTGGCGGAACTAGAAAAATAGGGCTACCCCCGCAAAAATTTTTTTATGCCCCCCCCCCTAATAATACATATATATATATATATATATATAATATATATATATATATATATATATATATATATATATATATATATATATATATATATATATATATATATATATTAATACTAATAGTTTCGCTGTCTGTCTATCTAACTATCTATCTATCTATCTATCTATCTATCTATCTATCTATCTATCTATCTATCTATCTATCTAATCTATCCTATCTATCTATCTATCTATCTATCTATCTATCTATCTATCTATCTATCTATCCTATCTATCTATCTATCTACTATCTATCTATCTCTATCTATCTATCTATCTATCTATCTATCTATTATCTATCTATCTATCTATCTATCTATCTATCTATCTATCTATCTATCTATCTATCTATCTATCTATCTATCTATCTATCTATCTATCTATCTATCTATCTATCTATCTATCTATCTATCTATCTATCTCTATCTATCTATCTATCTATCTATCTATCTATCTATCTATCTATCTATCTATCTATCTATCTATCTATCTATCTATC